>NW_028125377.1:0-196877 GCF_965194825.1 Balaenoptera physalus
CTTCTACCACCGAAACTACAACTCCTACCACCACCACGATTGCAACTACTTCTACCACAGACCCTGCTATTCTTACCACAACCACGAGAGCATCTACTTCTACCACAGGCTCTGCTACTACTACCACAACCATGAGCACTCCTAATTCTACCACAGACACTACTTCTCCTACCACCACCACGATGGCTCCTATTTCTACCACAGAATCAAATATTCCTACCACCACCACAAGCACTCCTGCTTCTACCACAGAAACTACTACTCCTACCACCTGCACGAGCTCTCCTGCTTCTACCACAATATCTACTACTCCTACCAAAAACACGAGTGCAAGTACTTCTACTACAGAAACTTATACTCCTACCAACAACAAGAGCGCTCCTACTTCTACCATAGAAACTGCTACTCCTGCCACCATCACGAGCACTCCTACTTCTACCGCAGAATCAACTACTTCTTCCTCAACCACGCACGCTCCTACTTCTAGCACATACACTACTACTCCTGCCACCACCACGAGCGTTCCTACTTATACCATAGACACTAATACTCTTACCAACACCACGGGCGCTCCTATTTCTATGAAAGAAACTACTACCCTACCACCACCATGAGTGATCCTACTTCTACCACAAACCCTGCTACCCCTTCCACCATCACGATACCACCTACTGCTACCACAGGCCCTTCTACACCTTCCACCAACATGAGTGATCCTACTTCTACCACAGAAACTACTACTCCTACCAATACCAACAGTGCTGCAACTTCTACCACTGAAACTACTACTCCTACCACCACCACGAGTGCAAATACTTCTACCACAGACACTACTACTCTTAACTCCACCACAAGGGTTCCTATTTCTACCACAGACACTACTACTCCTGCCACCTCCACGAGCGCTTATACAACTATGAAAGACATTATTACTCCTACCACCCCCACGAGAACCACTGTTTCTAACACAGAAACTACTACTCCTACCACCACCACGAGAGTACCTACTTGTACAACAGACCCTGCTACTCCTACCACCGCCACGAGAGCAACAACTTCTACCACAGGCCCTCCTACTCCTATGACCAACACAAGCGCACCAAATTCTACCACAGTAACTACTACTACTATGAACACGTAGAGTGCTCCTACAGGTACCACAGTCACTAGTACTCCTACCGCCACCATGAGTGCAATTACTTCTAACACAGATACTACTACTCTTACCACCAGCACGAGCGCAAGTACATCTACCACAGACACTACTACTCCTAACACCATCATGAGTGCTTCAATTTCTACTACAGACTCTACTACTCCTACAACAACCACGAGCGCAACTACTTCTACCACAGACACTACTGCTGCTATCACAACCATGGCCCTCCTACTTCTACCAGATACTGTGCAACTACTACCAGCAGGAAAAGCACTCTTACTTCTAACACAGACAGTACTAATCTAACCACGACCACGAGCACTGCTACTTCTACACAATACCTGCTACACCTACCACCACCCTGAGCACAACTAATTCTACCACAGACCGTGCAACTACTACCACCACCACTAGAGCTCCTACATCTACCACAGACGACAGTAATTCTACCACCAGCACTAGCGCAACTACTTCTACCACCGAAACTACAACTCCTACCACCACCACGATTGCAACTACTTCTACCACAGACCCTGCTATCCTTACCACAACCACGAGAACATCTACTTCTACCACAGGCCCTGCTACTACTACCACAACCACGAGCACTCCTAATTCTACCACAGACACTACATCTCCTACCACCACCACGATGGCTCCTACTTCTACCACAGAATCAAATACTCCTACCACCACCACAAGCGCTCCTGCTTCTACCACAGAAACTACTACTCCTACCACCAGCACGAGTGCAAGTACTTCTAATACAGAAACTAATACTCCTACCAACAACAAGAGCGCTCCTACTTCTACCATTGAAACTACTACTCCTGCCACCGTCACGAGCAGTCCTACATCTACCGCAGAATCTACTACTCCTACCTCAATCACGAGCACTGCTACTTCTAGCACATACACTACTACTCCTGCCACCACCACGAGCGCTCCTACTTCTACCACAGACACTACTACTCTTACCAACACCACGAGCACTCCTATTTCTATGAAAGAAACTACTACCCTACCACCACCATGAGCGATCCTACTTCTACCACAAAACCTGCTACACCTTCCACCATCACGAGACCACCTACTGCTACCACAGGCCCTTCTACACTTTCCACCAACATGAGTGATCCTACTTCTACCACAGAAACTACTACTCCTACCAATACCAACAGTGCTCCTACTTCTACCACAGACACTACTACTCCCAGCACCTCCACGAGCACTCCTACATCTACCACAGACACAACTACTCCTATCAACACAACGAGCACTCCTACTTCTACCAAGGAAACTATTACCCTACCACCACCATGAGCGCTCCTAATTCTACCACAGAACATGCAACTACAAACACCACCACAGGCGGTACTACTTCTAGCACAAAACCTGCTACTCCTACCACCACCACGAGTGCAACTACTTGTACCACAAACATGCTACTCCTTCCAACACTATGAAAGCACCTACTTCTACCACAGGCCCTGCTACTACTACCTCCATCACGAGCGATCATACTTCTACCACAGAAAATACTACTCCTACCACCAAGAGTGCTCCTACTTCTACCACAGAAACTACTAGTTCTCCCACCACCACGAGTGCAACTACTTCTACCACAGACACTACTCTTCCTACCACCAGAACGAGAGCCACTACTTCTACCCTAGAAACTACTACTACCACAAACACCATGAGTGCTCCTTCTTCTACCACAAAACCTGTTACACCTACCACCACCACGAGCGATCCTACTTCTACCACAGACACTACTACACCTACCACCACCACGAGCAATCCTACTTCTACCACAGAATCAACTACTCCTAACACCATCACGAGCGCTCCTGCTTCTACCACAGAAACTACTACTTTTACCACCAGCACGAGTGCAACAACTCCTACTACAGACACTAATACACCTACAACCAGGACGAGTGTTCCTACTTCTACCACAGTCACTACTACTCTCACCAACACCACGAGCGCTCTTACTTCTACCACAGACAGTACTACTCCTACCACCACCATGTGCGCTACTACCTCTAACAAAGTATCTAGTACTCTGAACACCACCACGAGCTCTCCTACTTCTACCAGAGAAACCAATACTACCAAGACCATGAGCGCTCCTAATACTTCCACAGACTGTGCAACTCCTACCACCACCAAGTGTGCTCCTACTTCAAACACAGACCATGCTTCTCCTAACACCAACACGAGCAAAACTACTTCTAATAGCGACCCTGTTACTCGTACCACTACCATGAGAGCACCGACTTCTACCACAGGCACTGCAACTGCTTCCACCACAATGAGCGCTCCTAATTCAACCACAGAAATTAAACACCCACCAGCACCACGAGCGCCCCTACTTCTACTACAGACACTAGTACTCCTACCACCACCAGGAACGCTCCTACTTCTACCACAGGAACTACTACTAATACCACGGGAACGGGCACAAAATCTTCTACCACAGACAGTACTCTTCCTACCACCACCACGAGCTCTCCTATTTCTACCACAGACAATACTACTCCTAACTCCACCACGAGCAAAAGTACTTCTAGCACAGAAACGACTACTCCTACCACCACCACGAGTGCAACTACTACTACCACTGACACTACTACTCCTACCACCACCATGAGTGCACATATTTCTACAAAAGACATTACTACTCCTACCAACCCCACGATCACCAGTCCGTCTACCACAGAAACTACTACTCCTACCACCACCACAAGAGCACCTACTTGTACCACAGACCCTGTTACTCCTACCACCACCAAGAGCACTCCTACTTCTACCACAGAAACTACTACTCCAACCACCACAACGAACACTCCTACTTCTACTGCAGAAACTACTGCTCCTAAAACCACCACGAGCGTACTACATCTACCAGAGATACTACTACTCCTAACACCACCACGAGCGCTCCTACTTCTATCACAGACACTATTATTCCAAGTAGCACCACGAGCGCTCCTCCTTCTACCACAGACACTACTCCTCCTACCAACACAACGAGCATTCCTACTTCTATCAAAGAAACTACTACCCTACCAACACCATGAGCATTCCAACTTCTACCACAGAACATGCAACTCCAACCACCACCACAAGCGTTACTACTTCTACCACAAAACCTGCTTCTCCTACCACCACTGCGAGTGGATCTACTTGTAGCGCAAAACCTTCTACACCTACCACCACAACGAGAGCACCTACTTCTACCACAGGCCCTGCTACCTCTACTTCCATCACGAGCGATCCTATTTCTACAACAGAATCTACTACTCCTACCAACAGGAAGAGAGCTGCTACTTCTGCTACAGAAACTACTATTCCTTCCACCACCACGAACGCAAATACTTCTACCACAGAATCTACTACTCCTACCACCACAGCGAGAGCCCCTAATTCTACCCCAGAAACTACTACTACCACAACCACCACAAGCGCTCCCATATTTTCCACAGAACCTGCTACTCCTACCACCATCACGAGCGAATCTACTTCTACCACAGACACTACTATACCCACCACCACCACGAGCAATCCTACTTCTACCGCAGATAGTACTACTCCTTCCATCACCACGAGCGCTCCAATTTCTCCCAAAAATCTACTACTCCTACCATCACCACTAGCTCTCCTACTTCTAACAGAGAAACAACTACTGCCAGCACCACAAACACTTCTACTTGTACCACAGTCTGTGCAACTTCTACCACCACAACGAACTCTCCTACTTCTAACACAGAACATGCTACTCCAACACCACCACGAGGGCAAGTACTTCTACCACAGAATATACTACTCCTACCACCACCACGAGCGCTCATACACCTACCACAGACATTACTACTCCTAACACCACATTGAGGGCTCCTACTTCTACCACAGACACTACTACTAGTACAACGATCACGAGCGATCTTACTTCTACCACAGAATCAGCCACTCCTACTACCATCACCATTGCCACTACTTATACCTGAGACCCTGCTACACCTACCACCACCGCGAGAGCAACAACTTCTACCACAGGCCCTCCTACACCTCCGACCAACACAAGCGCACCAAATTCTACCACAGTAACTACTACTACTATGAACACGTAGAGTGCTCCTACAGCTACCACAGTCACTAGTACTCCTACAACCACCATGAGTGCAATTACTTATAACACAGATACTACTACTCTTGCCACCACCACGAGCACAAGTACATCTACCACAGACACTACTACTCCTGACATCAACATAAGTGCTTCAATTTCTACTACAGACTCTACTACTCGTACACCCACCACGAGCGCAACTACTTCTAACACAGACACTACTGCTGCTATCACAACCATGGCACTCCTACTTCTACCAGATACCGTGCGACTACTACCAGCAGGAATAGCGCTCTTACTTCTAACAGAGACAGTACTACTCTAACCACGACCACGAGCACTCCTACTTCTACCACAATGCCTGGTACACCTGCCACCACACCGAGCACAACTAATTCTACCACAGACCATGCAACTACTACCACCGCCACTAGAGCTCCTACATCTACCACAGACGATAGTAATTCTACCACCAGCACTAGCGCAACTAGTTCTACCACCGAAACTACTACCCCTACCACCACCAAGATTGCAACTACTTCTACCACAGACCCTGCTATTACAACAACCGCGAGAGCATCTACTTCTACCACAGGCCCTTCTACTACTACCACAACCATGAGCACTCCTAATTCTACCACAGACACTACTTCTCCTACCACCACCACGATGGCTCCTACTTCTACCACAGAATCAAATACTCCTATCACCACCACAAGCGCTCCTGCTTCTACCACAGAAACTACTACTCCTACCACCAGCACGAGCTCTCCTGCTTCTACCACAGAAACTACTACTCCTACCAACAACACAAGCGCAAGTACTTCTACTACAGAAACTAATACTCCTACCAACAACAAGAGCGCTCCTACTTCTACCATTGAAACTACTACTCCTGTCACCATCACGAGCACTCCTACTTCTACCGCAGAATCTACTACTCCTACCTCAACCACGAGCGCTCCTACTTCTCGCACATACACTACTACTCCTGCCACCACCACGAGCACTCCTACTTCTACCACAGACACTACTACTCTTACCAACACCACGAGCGCTCCTATTTCTATGTAAGAAACACCTACCATACCACCACCATGAGCGATCCTACTTCTACCACAACACCTGCTACCCCTTCCACCATCACGAGACCACCTACTGCTACCATAGGCCCTTCTACACCTTCCACCAACAGGAGTGATCCTACTTCTACCACAGAAACTACTACTCCTACCAATACCAACAGTGCTGCAACTTCTACCACAGAAACTACTACTCCTACCACCACCACGAGTGCAAATACTTCTACCACAGACACTACTACTCCTAACACCACCACAAGGGCTCCTATTTCTACCACAGACACTACTACTCCTGCCACCTCCACGAGCGCTCATACAACTATGAAAGACATTACTAGCCCGACCACCCCCACGAGAACCACTGCTTCTAACAGAGGAACTACTACCCCTACCACCACCACGAGAGCACCTACTTGTACAACAGACCCTGCTCCTCCTACCTCCACCACGAGCAATGCGACTTCTACCACAGTAACTGCTACTTCTACAACCATAACGAAGACTCCTACTTCTACTGCAGAAACTACTACACCTAACACCACCACGGGCGGTCATACTTCTACCACAGACACTACTACACCTGCCACCACCACGAGCAGACATACTTCTACCAAAGACATTACTACTTCGACTACCACTACGAGCAACACTACTTCTATCACAGACACTACTAATCCTACCACCACCAGGAGAGCACCTACTTCTACCACAGATCCCGATACTCGTAACAACACTACGAGCACTCCTACATCTACCAACGAAACTACTACTCCTAACACCAACATGAGCACTCCTTCTTCTACCACAGAAACTACTACTCCTACCTTCAACATGAGCACACTACTACTACCACAGGCAGTATTACTCCTGCCACCACCACGAGCGCTCCTACTTCTACCACAGCCCTGCTACTCCTACCACCAACACGAATGATCCTACTTCTACCACAGACTGTACTACTCCTACTACAACCATGAGTGCAGACACATTTATCAAAGAACCTGTTACTCCTGCCACCACCACAAGGGCTCCTACTTCTACCACAGAATCAAATACTCCTACCACCACCCTGAGTGCTCCTGGTTCTACCACAGAATCAAATACTCCTACCACCACCCTGAGTGCTCCTGCTTCTACCACAGAAACTACTACGCCTCCCTCCACCACGAGTACAACTACTACTACCACAGACACTACTACACCTACCACCACCACCAGTGCTCCTATTTCTACCACAGACACTCCTACTCCAAGCACCTCCACGAGCATTCCTACATCTACCACAGACACAACTACTCCTAACACCAACATGAGTGCTTCAACTTCTACTACAGACTCTACTACTCCTACACCCACCACGAGCGCAACTACTTCTACCACAGACACTACTGCTGCTATCACAACCATGGCCCTCCTACTTCTACCAGATACTGTGCAACTACTACCAGCAGGAATAGCACTCTTACTTCTTACACAGACAGTACTACTCTAACCACGACCACGAGCACTCCTACTTTTACCACAATACCTGCTACTCCTACCACCACCCCGAGCACAACTAATTCTCCCACAGACCGTGCAACTACTACCACCACCACTAGAGCTCCTACATCTACCACAGACGACAGTAATTCTACCACCAGCACTAGCGCAACTACTTCTACCACCGAAACTACAACTCCTACCACCACCACGATTGCAACTACTTCTACCACAGACCCTGCTATTCTTACCACAACCACGAGAGCATCTACTTCTACCACAGGCTCTGCTACTACTACCACAACCATGAGCACTCCTAATTCTACCACAGACACTACTTCTCCTACCACCACCACGATGGCTCCTATTTCTACCACAGAATCAAATATTCCTACCACCACCACAAGCACTCCTGCTTCTACCACAGAAACTACTACTCCTACCACCTGCACGAGCTCTCCTGCTTCTACCACAATATCTACTACTCCTACCAAAAACACGAGTGCAAGTACTTCTACTACAGAAACTTATACTCCTACCAACAACAAGAGCGCTCCTACTTCTACCATAGAAACTGCTACTCCTGCCACCATCACGAGCACTCCTACTTCTACCGCAGAATCAACTACTTCTTCCTCAACCACGCACGCTCCTACTTCTAGCACATACACTACTACTCCTGCCACCACCACGAGCGTTCCTACTTATACCATAGACACTAATACTCTTACCAACACCACGGGCGCTCCTATTTCTATGAAAGAAACTACTACCCTACCACCACCATGAGTGATCCTACTTCTACCACAAACCCTGCTACCCCTTCCACCATCACGATACCACCTACTGCTACCACAGGCCCTTCTACACCTTCCACCAACATGAGTGATCCTACTTCTACCACAGAAACTACTACTCCTACCAATACCAACAGTGCTGCAACTTCTACCACTGAAACTACTACTCCTACCACCACCACGAGTGCAAATACTTCTACCACAGACACTACTACTCTTAACTCCACCACAAGGGTTCCTATTTCTACCACAGACACTACTACTCCTGCCACCTCCACGAGCGCTTATACAACTATGAAAGACATTATTACTCCTACCACCCCCACGAGAACCACTGTTTCTAACACAGAAACTACTACTCCTACCACCACCACGAGAGTACCTACTTGTACAACAGACCCTGCTACTCCTACCACCGCCACGAGAGCAACAACTTCTACCACAGGCCCTCCTACTCCTATGACCAACACAAGCGCACCAAATTCTACCACAGTAACTACTACTACTATGAACACGTAGAGTGCTCCTACAGGTACCACAGTCACTAGTACTCCTACCGCCACCATGAGTGCAATTACTTCTAACACAGATACTACTACTCTTACCACCAGCACGAGCGCAAGTACATCTACCACAGACACTACTACTCCTAACACCATCATGAGTGCTTCAATTTCTACTACAGACTCTACTACTCCTACAACAACCACGAGCGCAACTACTTCTACCACAGACACTACTGCTGCTATCACAACCATGGCCCTCCTACTTCTACCAGATACTGTGCAACTACTACCAGCAGGAAAAGCACTCTTACTTCTAACACAGACAGTACTAATCTAACCACGACCACGAGCACTGCTACTTCTACCACAATACCTGCTACACCTACCACCACCCTGAGCACAACTAATTCTACCACAGACCGTGCAACTACTACCACCACCACTAGAGCTCCTACATCTACCACAGACGACAGTAATTCTACCACCAGCACTAGCGCAACTACTTCTACCACCGAAACTACAACTCCTACCACCACCACGATTGCAACTACTTCTACCACAGACCCTGCTATCCTTACCACAACCACGAGAACATCTACTTCTACCACAGGCCCTGCTACTACTACCACAACCACGAGCACTCCTAATTCTACCACAGACACTACATCTCCTACCACCACCACGATGGCTCCTACTTCTACCACAGAATCAAATACTCCTACCACCACCACAAGCGCTCCTGCTTCTACCACAGAAACTACTACTCCTACCACCAGCACGAGTGCAAGTACTTCTAATACAGAAACTAATACTCCTACCAACAACAAGAGCGCTCCTACTTCTACCATTGAAACTACTACTCCTGCCACCGTCACGAGCAGTCCTACATCTACCGCAGAATCTACTACTCCTACCTCAATCACGAGCACTGCTACTTCTAGCACATACACTACTACTCCTGCCACCACCACGAGCGCTCCTACTTCTACCACAGACACTACTACTCTTACCAACACCACGAGCACTCCTATTTCTATGAAAGAAACTACTACCCTACCACCACCATGAGCGATCCTACTTCTACCACAAAACCTGCTACACCTTCCACCATCACGAGACCACCTACTGCTACCACAGGCCCTTCTACACTTTCCACCAACATGAGTGATCCTACTTCTACCACAGAAACTACTACTCCTACCAATACCAACAGTGCTCCTACTTCTACCACAGACACTACTACTCCCAGCTCCTCCACGAGCACTCCTACATCTACCACAGACACAACTACTCCTATCAACACAACGAGCACTCCTACTTCTACCAAGGAAACTATTACCCTACCACCACCATGAGCGCTCCTAATTCTACCACAGAACATGCAACTACAAACACCACCACAGGCGGTACTACTTCTAGCACAAAACCTGCTACTCCTACCACCACCACGAGTGCAACTACTTGTACCACAAACATGCTACTCCTTCCAACACTATGAAAGCACCTACTTCTACCACAGGCCCTGCTACTACTACCTCCATCACGAGCGATCATACTTCTACCACAGAAAATACTACTCCTACCACCAAGAGTGCTCCTACTTCTACCACAGAAACTACTAGTTCTCCCACCACCACGAGTGCAACTACTTCTACCACAGACACTACTCTTCCTACCACCAGAACGAGAGCCACTACTTCTACCCTAGAAACTACTACTACCACAAACACCATGAGTGCTCCTTCTTCTACCACAAAACCTGTTACACCTACCACCACCACGAGCGATCCTACTTCTACCACAGACACTACTACACCTACCACCACCACGAGCAATCCTACTTCTACCACAGAATCAACTACTCCTAACACCATCACGAGCGCTCCTGCTTCTACCACAGAAACTACTACTTTTACCACCAGCACGAGTGCAACAACTCCTACTACAGACACTAATACACCTACAACCAGGACGAGTGTTCCTACTTCTACCACAGTCACTACTACTCTCACCAACACCACGAGCGCTCCTACTTCTACCACAGACAGTACTACTCCTACCACCACCATGTGCGCTACTACCTCTAACAAAGTATCTAGTACTCTGAACACCACCACGAGCTCTCCTACTTCTACCAGAGAAACCAATACTACCAAGACCATGAGCGCTCCTAATACTTCCACAGACTGTGCAACTCCTACCACCACCAAGTGTGCTCCTACTTCAAACACAGACCATGCTTCTCCTAACACCAACACGAGCAAAACTACTTCTAATAGCGACCCTGTTACTCGTACCACTACCATGAGAGCACCGACTTCTACCACAGGCACTGCAACTGCTTCCACCACAATGAGCGCTCCTAATTCAACCACAGAAATTAAACACCCACCAGCACCACGAGCGCCCCTACTTCTACTACAGACACTAGTACTCCTACCACCACCAGGAACGCTCCTACTTCAACCACAGGAACTACTACTAATACCACGGGAACGGGCACAAAATCTTCTACCACAGACAGTACTCTTCCTACCACCACCACGAGCTCTCCTATTTCTACCACAGACAATACTACTCCTAACTCCACCACGAGCAAAAGTACTTCTAGCACAGAAACGACTACTCCTACCACCACCACGAGTGCAACTACTACTACCACTGACACTACTACTCCTACCACCACCATGAGTGCACATATTTCTACAAAAGACATTACTACTCCTACCAACCCCACGATCACCAGTCCGTCTACCACAGAAACTACTACTCCTACCACCACCACAAGAGCACCTACTTGTACCACAGACCCTGTTACTCCTACCACCACCAAGAGCACTCCTACTTCTACCACAGAAACTACTACTCCAACCACCACAACGAACACTCCTACTTCTACTGCAGAAACTACTGCTCCTAAAACCACCACGAGCGTACTACATCTACCAGAGATACTACTACTCCTAACACCACCACGAGCGCTCCTACTTCTATCACAGACACTATTATTCCAAGTAGCACCACGAGCGCTCCTCCTTCTACCACAGACACTACTCCTCCTACCAACACAACGAGCATTCCTACTTCTATCAAAGAAACTACTACCCTACCAACACCATGAGCATTCCAACTTCTACCACAGAACATGCAACTCCAACCACCACCACAAGCGTTACTACTTCTACCACAAAACCTGCTTCTCCTACCACCACTGCGAGTGGATCTACTTGTAGCGCAAAACCTTCTACACCTACCACCACAACGAGAGCACCTACTTCTACCACAGGCCCTGCTACCTCTACTTCCATCACGAGCGATCCTATTTCTACAACAGAATCTACTACTCCTACCAACAGGAAGAGAGCTGCTACTTCTGCTACAGAAACTACTATTCCTTCCACCACCACGAACGCAAATACTTCTACCACAGAATCTACTACTCCTACCACCACAGCGAGAGCCCCTAATTCTACCCCAGAAACTACTACTACCACAACCACCACAAGCGCTCCCATATTTTCCACAGAACCTGCTACTCCTACCACCATCACGAGCGAATCTACTTCTACCACAGACACTACTATACCCACCACCACCACGAGCAATCCTACTTCTACCGCAGATAGTACTACTCCTTCCATCACCACGAGCGCTCCAATTTCTCCCAAAAATCTACTACTCCTACCATCACCACTAGCTCTCCTACTTCTAACAGAGAAACAACTACTGCCAGCACCACAAACACTTCTACTTGTACCACAGTCTGTGCAACTTCTACCACCACAACGAACTCTCCTACTTCTAACACAGAACATGCTACTCCAACACCACCACGAGGGCAAGTACTTCTACCACAGAATATACTACTCCTACCACCACCACGAGCGCTCATACACCTACCACAGACATTACTACTCCTAACACCACATTGAGGGCTCCTACTTCTACCACAGACACTACTACTAGTACAACGATCACGAGCGATCTTACTTCTACCACAGAATCAGCCACTCCTACTACCATCACCATTGCCACTACTTATACCTGAGACCCTGCTACACCTACCACCACCGCGAGAGCAACAACTTCTACCACAGGCCCTCCTACACCTCCGACCAACACAAGCGCACCAAATTCTACCACAGTAACTACTACTACTATGAACACGTAGAGTGCTCCTACAGCTACCACAGTCACTAGTACTCCTACAACCACCATGAGTGCAATTACTTATAACACAGATACTACTACTCTTGCCACCACCACGAGCACAAGTACATCTACCACAGACACTACTACTCCTGACATCAACATAAGTGCTTCAATTTCTACTACAGACTCTACTACTCGTACACCCACCACGAGCGCAACTACTTCTAACACAGACACTACTGCTGCTATCACAACCATGGCACTCCTACTTCTACCAGATACCGTGCGACTACTACCAGCAGGAATAGCGCTCTTACTTCTAACAGAGACAGTACTACTCTAACCACGACCACGAGCACTCCTACTTCTACCACAATGCCTGGTACACCTGCCACCACACCGAGCACAACTAATTCTACCACAGACCATGCAACTACTACCACCGCCACTAGAGCTCCTACATCTACCACAGACGATAGTAATTCTACCACCAGCACTAGCGCAACTAGTTCTACCACCGAAACTACTACCCCTACCACCACCAAGATTGCAACTACTTCTACCACAGACCCTGCTATTACAACAACCGCGAGAGCATCTACTTCTACCACAGGCCCTTCTACTACTACCACAACCATGAGCACTCCTAATTCTACCACAGACACTACTTCTCCTACCACCACCACGATGGCTCCTACTTCTACCACAGAATCAAATACTCCTATCACCACCACAAGCGCTCCTGCTTCTACCACAGAAACTACTACTCCTACCACCAGCACGAGCTCTCCTGCTTCTACCACAGAAACTACTACTCCTACCAACAACACAAGCGCAAGTACTTCTACTACAGAAACTAATACTCCTACCAACAACAAGAGCGCTCCTACTTCTACCATTGAAACTACTACTCCTGTCACCATCACGAGCACTCCTACTTCTACCGCAGAATCTACTACTCCTACCTCAACCACGAGCGCTCCTACTTCTCGCACATACACTACTACTCCTGCCACCACCACGAGCACTCCTACTTCTACCACAGACACTACTACTCTTACCAACACCACGAGCGCTCCTATTTCTATGTAAGAAACACCTACCATACCACCACCATGAGCGATCCTACTTCTACCACAACACCTGCTACCCCTTCCACCATCACGAGACCACCTACTGCTACCATAGGCCCTTCTACACCTTCCACCAACAGGAGTGATCCTACTTCTACCACAGAAACTACTACTCCTACCAATACCAACAGTGCTGCAACTTCTACCACAGAAACTACTACTCCTACCACCACCACGAGTGCAAATACTTCTACCACAGACACTACTACTCCTAACACCACCACAAGGGCTCCTATTTCTACCACAGACACTACTACTCCTGCCACCTCCACGAGCGCTCATACAACTATGAAAGACATTACTAGCCCGACCACCCCCACGAGAACCACTGCTTCTAACAGAGGAACTACTACCCCTACCACCACCACGAGAGCACCTACTTGTACAACAGACCCTGCTCCTCCTACCTCCACCACGAGCAATGCGACTTCTACCACAGTAACTGCTACTTCTACAACCATAACGAAGACTCCTACTTCTACTGCAGAAACTACTACACCTAACACCACCACGGGCGGTCATACTTCTACCACAGACACTACTACACCTGCCACCACCACGAGCAGACATACTTCTACCAAAGACATTACTACTTCGACTACCACTACGAGCAACACTACTTCTATCACAGACACTACTAATCCTACCACCACCAGGAGAGCACCTACTTCTACCACAGATCCCGATACTCGTAACAACACTACGAGCACTCCTACATCTACCAACGAAACTACTACTCCTAACACCAACATGAGCACTCCTTCTTCTACCACAGAAACTACTACTCCTACCTTCAACATGAGCACACTACTACTACCACAGGCAGTATTACTCCTGCCACCACCACGAGCGCTCCTACTTCTACCACAGCCCTGCTACTCCTACCACCAACACGAATGATCCTACTTCTACCACAGACTGTACTACTCCTACTACAACCATGAGTGCAGACACATTTATCAAAGAACCTGTTACTCCTGCCACCACCACAAGGGCTCCTACTTCTACCACAGAATCAAATACTCCTACCACCACCCTGAGTGCTCCTGGTCCTACCACAGAATCAAATACTCCTACCACCACCCTGAGTGCTCCTGCTTCTACCACAGAAACTACTACGCCTCCCTCCACCACGAGTACAACTACTACTACCACAGACACTACTACACCTACCACCACCACCAGTGCTCCTATTTCTACCACAGACACTCCTACTCCAAGCACCTCCACGAGCATTCCTACATCTACCACAGACACAACTACTCCTAACACCAACATGAGTGCTTCAACTTCTACTACAGACTCTACTACTCCTACACCCACCACGAGCGCAACTACTTCTACCACAGACACTACTGCTGCTATCACAACCATGGCCCTCCTACTTCTACCAGATACTGTGCAACTACTACCAGCAGGAATAGCACTCTTACTTCTTACACAGACAGTACTACTCTAACCACGACCACGAGCACTCCTACTTTTACCACAATACCTGCTACTCCTACCACCACCCCGAGCACAACTAATTCTCCCACAGACCGTGCAACTACTACCACCACCACTAGAGCTCCTACATCTACCACAGACGACAGTAATTCTACCACCAGCACTAGCGCAACTACTTCTACCACCGAAACTACAACTCCTACCACCACCACGATTGCAACTACTTCTACCACAGACCCTGCTATTCTTACCACAACCACGAGAGCATCTACTTCTACCACAGGCTCTGCTACTACTACCACAACCATGAGCACTCCTAATTCTACCACAGACACTACTTCTCCTACCACCACCACGATGGCTCCTATTTCTACCACAGAATCAAATATTCCTACCACCACCACAAGCACTCCTGCTTCTACCACAGAAACTACTACTCCTACCACCTGCACGAGCTCTCCTGCTTCTACCACAATATCTACTACTCCTACCAAAAACACGAGTGCAAGTACTTCTACTACAGAAACTTATACTCCTACCAACAACAAGAGCGCTCCTACTTCTACCATAGAAACTGCTACTCCTGCCACCATCACGAGCACTCCTACTTCTACCGCAGAATCAACTACTTCTTCCTCAACCACGCACGCTCCTACTTCTAGCACATACACTACTACTCCTGCCACCACCACGAGCGTTCCTACTTATACCATAGACACTAATACTCTTACCAACACCACGGGCGCTCCTATTTCTATGAAAGAAACTACTACCCTACCACCACCATGAGTGATCCTACTTCTACCACAAACCCTGCTACCCCTTCCACCATCACGATACCACCTACTGCTACCACAGGCCCTTCTACACCTTCCACCAACATGAGTGATCCTACTTCTACCACAGAAACTACTACTCCTACCAATACCAACAGTGCTGCAACTTCTACCACTGAAACTACTACTCCTACCACCACCACGAGTGCAAATACTTCTACCACAGACACTACTACTCTTAACTCCACCACAAGGGTTCCTATTTCTACCACAGACACTACTACTCCTGCCACCTCCACGAGCGCTTATACAACTATGAAAGACATTATTACTCCTACCACCCCCACGAGAACCACTGTTTCTAACACAGAAACTACTACTCCTACCACCACCACGAGAGTACCTACTTGTACAACAGACCCTGCTACTCCTACCACCGCCACGAGAGCAACAACTTCTACCACAGGCCCTCCTACTCCTATGACCAACACAAGCGCACCAAATTCTACCACAGTAACTACTACTACTATGAACACGTAGAGTGCTCCTACAGGTACCACAGTCACTAGTACTCCTACCGCCACCATGAGTGCAATTACTTCTAACACAGATACTACTACTCTTACCACCAGCACGAGCGCAAGTACATCTACCACAGACACTACTACTCCTAACACCATCATGAGTGCTTCAATTTCTACTACAGACTCTACTACTCCTACAACAACCACGAGCGCAACTACTTCTACCACAGACACTACTGCTGCTATCACAACCATGGCCCTCCTACTTCTACCAGATACTGTGCAACTACTACCAGCAGGAAAAGCACTCTTACTTCTAACACAGACAGTACTAATCTAACCACGACCACGAGCACTGCTACTTCTACCACAATACCTGCTACACCTACCACCACCCTGAGCACAACTAATTCTACCACAGACCGTGCAACTACTACCACCACCACTAGAGCTCCTACATCTACCACAGACGACAGTAATTCTACCACCAGCACTAGCGCAACTACTTCTACCACCGAAACTACAACTCCTACCACCACCACGATTGCAACTACTTCTACCACAGACCCTGCTATCCTTACCACAACCACGAGAACATCTACTTCTACCACAGGCCCTGCTACTACTACCACAACCACGAGCACTCCTAATTCTACCACAGACACTACATCTCCTACCACCACCACGATGGCTCCTACTTCTACCACAGAATCAAATACTCCTACCACCACCACAAGCGCTCCTGCTTCTACCACAGAAACTACTACTCCTACCACCAGCACGAGTGCAAGTACTTCTAATACAGAAACTAATACTCCTACCAACAACAAGAGCGCTCCTACTTCTACCATTGAAACTACTACTCCTGCCACCGTCACGAGCAGTCCTACATCTACCGCAGAATCTACTACTCCTACCTCAATCACGAGCACTGCTACTTCTAGCACATACACTACTACTCCTGCCACCACCACGAGCGCTCCTACTTCTACCACAGACACTACTACTCTTACCAACACCACGAGCACTCCTATTTCTATGAAAGAAACTACTACCCTACCACCACCATGAGCGATCCTACTTCTACCACAAAACCTGCTACACCTTCCACCATCACGAGACCACCTACTGCTACCACAGGCCCTTCTACACTTTCCACCAACATGAGTGATCCTACTTCTACCACAGAAACTACTACTCCTACCAATACCAACAGTGCTCCTACTTCTACCACAGACACTACTACTCCCAGCTCCTCCACGAGCACTCCTACATCTACCACAGACACAACTACTCCTATCAACACAACGAGCACTCCTACTTCTACCAAGGAAACTATTACCCTACCACCACCATGAGCGCTCCTAATTCTACCACAGAACATGCAACTACAAACACCACCACAGGCGGTACTACTTCTAGCACAAAACCTGCTACTCCTACCACCACCACGAGTGCAACTACTTGTACCACAAACATGCTACTCCTTCCAACACTATGAAAGCACCTACTTCTACCACAGGCCCTGCTACTACTACCTCCATCACGAGCGATCATACTTCTACCACAGAAAATACTACTCCTACCACCAAGAGTGCTCCTACTTCTACCACAGAAACTACTAGTTCTCCCACCACCACGAGTGCAACTACTTCTACCACAGACACTACTCTTCCTACCACCAGAACGAGAGCCACTACTTCTACCCTAGAAACTACTACTACCACAAACACCATGAGTGCTCCTTCTTCTACCACAAAACCTGTTACACCTACCACCACCACGAGCGATCCTACTTCTACCACAGACACTACTACACCTACCACCACCACGAGCAATCCTACTTCTACCACAGAATCAACTACTCCTAACACCATCACGAGCGCTCCTGCTTCTACCACAGAAACTACTACTTTTACCACCAGCACGAGTGCAACAACTCCTACTACAGACACTAATACACCTACAACCAGGACGAGTGTTCCTACTTCTACCACAGTCACTACTACTCTCACCAACACCACGAGCGCTCCTACTTCTACCACAGACAGTACTACTCCTACCACCACCATGTGCGCTACTACCTCTAACAAAGTATCTAGTACTCTGAACACCACCACGAGCTCTCCTACTTCTACCAGAGAAACCAATACTACCAAGACCATGAGCGCTCCTAATACTTCCACAGACTGTGCAACTCCTACCACCACCAAGTGTGCTCCTACTTCAAACACAGACCATGCTTCTCCTAACACCAACACGAGCAAAACTACTTCTAATAGCGACCCTGTTACTCGTACCACTACCATGAGAGCACCGACTTCTACCACAGGCACTGCAACTGCTTCCACCACAATGAGCGCTCCTAATTCAACCACAGAAATTAAACACCCACCAGCACCACGAGCGCCCCTACTTCTACTACAGACACTAGTACTCCTACCACCACCAGGAACGCTCCTACTTCAACCACAGGAACTACTACTAATACCACGGGAACGGGCACAAAATCTTCTACCACAGACAGTACTCTTCCTACCACCACCACGAGCTCTCCTATTTCTACCACAGACAATACTACTCCTAACTCCACCACGAGCAAAAGTACTTCTAGCACAGAAACGACTACTCCTACCACCACCACGAGTGCAACTACTACTACCACTGACACTACTACTCCTACCACCACCATGAGTGCACATATTTCTACAAAAGACATTACTACTCCTACCAACCCCACGATCACCAGTCCGTCTACCACAGAAACTACTACTCCTACCACCACCACAAGAGCACCTACTTGTACCACAGACCCTGTTACTCCTACCACCACCAAGAGCACTCCTACTTCTACCACAGAAACTACTACTCCAACCACCACAACGAACACTCCTACTTCTACTGCAGAAACTACTGCTCCTAAAACCACCACGAGCGTACTACATCTACCAGAGATACTACTACTCCTAACACCACCACGAGCGCTCCTACTTCTATCACAGACACTATTATTCCAAGTAGCACCACGAGCGCTCCTCCTTCTACCACAGACACTACTCCTCCTACCAACACAACGAGCATTCCTACTTCTATCAAAGAAACTACTACCCTACCAACACCATGAGCATTCCAACTTCTACCACAGAACATGCAACTCCAACCACCACCACAAGCGTTACTACTTCTACCACAAAACCTGCTTCTCCTACCACCACTGCGAGTGGATCTACTTGTAGCGCAAAACCTTCTACACCTACCACCACAACGAGAGCACCTACTTCTACCACAGGCCCTGCTACCTCTACTTCCATCACGAGCGATCCTATTTCTACAACAGAATCTACTACTCCTACCAACAGGAAGAGAGCTGCTACTTCTGCTACAGAAACTACTATTCCTACCACCACCACGAACGCAAATACTTCTACCACAGAATCTACTACTCCTACCACCACAGCGAGAGCCCCTAATTCTACCCCAGAAACTACTACTACCACAACCACCACAAGCGCTCCCATATTTTCCACAGAACCTGCTACTCCTACCACCATCACGAGCGAATCTACTTCTACCACAGACACTACTATACCCACCACCACCACGAGCAATCCTACTTCTACCGCAGATAGTACTACTCCTTCCATCACCACGAGCGCTCCAATTTCTCCCAAAAAATCTACTACTCCTACCATCACCACTAGCTCTCCTACTTCTAACAGAGAAACAACTACTGCCAGCACCACAAACACTTCTACTTGTACCACAGTCTGTGCAACTTCTACCACCACAACGAACTCTCCTACTTCTAACACAGAACATGCTACTCCAACACCACCACGAGGGCAAGTACTTCTACCACAGAATATACTACTCCTACCACCACCACGAGCGCTCATACACCTACCACAGACATTACTACTCCTAACACCACATTGAGGGCTCCTACTTCTACCACAGACACTACTACTAGTACAACGATCACGAGCGATCTTACTTCTACCACAGAATCAGCCACTCCTACTACCATCACCATTGCCACTACTTATACCTGAGACCCTGCTACACCTACCACCACCGCGAGAGCAACAACTTCTACCACAGGCCCTCCTACACCTCCGACCAACACAAGCGCACCAAATTCTACCACAGTAACTACTACTACTATGAACACGTAGAGTGCTCCTACAGCTACCACAGTCACTAGTACTCCTACAACCACCATGAGTGCAATTACTTATAACACAGATACTACTACTCTTGCCACCACCACGAGCACAAGTACATCTACCACAGACACTACTACTCCTGACATCAACATAAGTGCTTCAATTTCTACTACAGACTCTACTACTCGTACACCCACCACGAGCGCAACTACTTCTAACACAGACACTACTGCTGCTATCACAACCATGGCACTCCTACTTCTACCAGATACCGTGCGACTACTACCAGCAGGAATAGCGCTCTTACTTCTAACAGAGACAGTACTACTCTAACCACGACCACGAGCACTCCTACTTCTACCACAATGCCTGGTACACCTGCCACCACACCGAGCACAACTAATTCTACCACAGACCATGCAACTACTACCACCGCCACTAGAGCTCCTACATCTACCACAGACGATAGTAATTCTACCACCAGCACTAGCGCAACTAGTTCTACCACTGAAACTACTACCCCTACCACCACCAAGATTGCAACTACTTCTACCACAGACCCTGCTATTACAACAACCGCGAGAGCATCTACTTCTACCACAGGCCCTTCTACTACTACCACAACCATGAGCACTCCTAATTCTACCACAGACACTACTTCTCTAACCACCATCACGATGGCTCCTACTTCTACCACAGAATCAAATACTCCTATCACCACCACAAGCGCTCCTGCTTCTACCACAGAAACTACTACTCCTACCACCAGCACGAGCTCTCCTGCTTCTACCACAGAAACTACTACTCCTACCAACAACACAAGCGCAAGTACTTCTACTACAGAAACTAATACTCCTACCAACAACAAGAGCGCTCCTACTTCTACCATTGAAACTACTACTCCTGTCACCATCACGAGCACTCCTACTTCTACCGCAGAATCTACTACTCCTACCTCAACCACGAGCGCTCCTACTTCTCGCACATACACTACTACTCCTGCCACCACCACGAGCACTCCTACTTCTACCACAGACACTACTACTCTTACCAACACCACGAGCGCTCCTATTTCTATGTAAGAAACACCTACCATACCACCACCATGAGCGATCCTACTTCTACCACAACACCTGCTACCCCTTCCACCATCACGAGACCACCTACTGCTACCATAGGCCCTTCTACACCTTCCACCAACAGGAGTGATCCTACTTCTACCACAGAAACTACTACTCCTACCAATACCAACAGTGCTGCAACTTCTACCACAGAAACTACTACTCCTACCACCACCACGAGTGCAAATACTTCTACCACAGACACTACTACTCCTAACACCACCACAAGGGCTCCTATTTCTACCACAGACACTACTACTCCTGCCACCTCCACGAGCGCTCATACAACTTTGAAAGACATTACTAGCCCGACCACCCCCACGAGAACCACTGCTTCTAACAGAGGAACTACTACCCCTACCACCACCACGAGAGCACCTACTTGTACAACAGACCCTGCTCCTCCTACCTCCACCACGAGCAATGCGACTTCTACCACAGTAACTGCTACTTCTACAACCATAACGAAGACTCCTACTTCTACTGCAGAAACTACTACACCTAACACCACCACGGGCGGTCATACTTCTACCACAGACACTACTACACCTGCCACCACCACGAGCAGACATACTTCTACCAAAGACATTACTACTTCGACTACCACTACGAGCAACACTACTTCTATCACAGACACTACTAATCCTACCACCACCAGGAGAGCACCTACTTCTACCACAGATCCCGATACTCGTAACAACACTACGAGCACTCTTACATCTACCAACGAAACTACTACTCCTAACACCAACATGAGCACTCCTTCTTCTACCACAGAAACTACTACTCCTACCTTCAACATGAGCACACTACTACTACCACAGGCAGTATTACTCCTGCCACCACCACGAGCGCTCCTACTTCTACCACAGCCCTGCTACTCCTACCACCAACACGAATGATCCTACTTCTACCACAGACTGTACTACTCCTACTACAACCATGAGTGCAGACACATTTATCAAAGAACCTGTTACTCCTGCCACCACCACAAGGGCTCCTACTTCTACCACAGAATCAAATACTCCTACCACCACCCTGAGTGCTCCTGGTTCTACCACAGAATCAAATACTCCTACCACCACCCTGAGTGCTCCTGCTTCTACCACAGAAACTACTACGCCTCCCTCCACCACGAGTACAACTACTACTACCACAGACACTACTACACCTACCACCACCACCAGTGCTCCTATTTCTACCACAGACACTCCTACTCCAAGCACCTCCACGAGCATTCCTACATCTACCACAGACACAACTACTCCTAACACCAACATGAGTGCTTCAACTTCTACTACAGACTCTACTACTCCTACACCCACCACGAGCGCAACTACTTCTACCACAGACACTACTGCTGCTATCACAACCATGGCCCTCCTACTTCTACCAGATACTGTGCAACTACTACCAGCAGGAATAGCACTCTTACTTCTTACACAGACAGTACTACTCTAACCACGACCACGAGCACTCCTACTTTTACCACAATACCTGCTACTCCTACCACCACCCCGAGCACAACTAATTCTACCACAGACCGTGCAACTACTACCACCACCACTAGAGCTCCTACATCTACCACAGACGACAGTAATTCTACCACCAGCACTAGCGCAACTACTTCTACCACCGAAACTACAACTCCTACCACCACCACGATTGCAACTACTTCTACCACAGACCCTGCTATCCTTACCACAACCACGAGAACATCTACTTCTACCACAGGCCCTGCTACTACTACCACAACCACGAGCACTCCTAATTCTACCACAGACACTACATCTCCTACCACCACCACGATGGCTCCTACTTCTACCACAGAATCAAATACTCCTACCACCACCACAAGCGCTCCTGCTTCTACCACAGAAACTACTACTCCTACCACCAGCACGAGTGCAAGTACTTCTAATACAGAAACTAATACTCCTACCAACAACAAGAGCGCTCCTACTTCTACCATTGAAACTACTACTCCTGCCACCGTCACGAGCAGTCCTACATCTACCGCAGAATCTACTACTCCTACCTCAATCACGAGCACTGCTACTTCTAGCACATACACTACTACTCCTGCCACCACCACGAGCGCTCCTACTTCTACCACAGACACTACTACTCTTACCAACACCACGAGCACTCCTATTTCTATGAAAGAAACTACTACCCTACCACCACCATGAGCGATCCTACTTCTACCACAAAACCTGCTACACCTTCCACCATCACGAGACCACCTACTGCTACCACAGGCCCTTCTACACTTTCCACCAACATGAGTGATCCTACTTCTACCACAGAAACTACTACTCCTACCAATACCAACAGTGCTCCTACTTCTACCACAGACACTACTACTCCCAGCACCTCCACGAGCACTCCTACATCTACCACAGACACAACTACTCCTATCAACACAACGAGCACTCCTACTTCTACCAAGGAAACTATTACCCTACCACCACCATGAGCGCTCCTAATTCTACCACAGAACATGCAACTACAAACACCACCACAGGCGGTACTACTTCTAGCACAAAACCTGCTACTCCTACCACCACCACGAGTGCAACTACTTGTACCACAAACATGCTACTCCTTCCAACACTATGAAAGCACCTACTTCTACCACAGGCCCTGCTACTACTACCTCCATCACGAGCGATCATACTTCTACCACAGAAAATACTACTCCTACCACCAAGAGTGCTCCTACTTCTACCACAGAAACTACTAGTTCTCCCACCACCACGAGTGCAACTACTTCTACCACAGACACTACTCTTCCTACCACCAGAACGAGAGCCACTACTTCTACCCTAGAAACTACTACTACCACAAACACCATGAGTGCTCCTTCTTCTACCACAAAACCTGTTACACCTACCACCACCACGAGCGATCCTACTTCTACCACAGACACTACTACACCTACCACCACCACGAGCAATCCTACTTCTACCACAGAATCAACTACTCCTAACACCATCACGAGCGCTCCTGCTTCTACCACAGAAACTACTACTTTTACCACCAGCACGAGTGCAACAACTCCTACTACAGACACTAATACACCTACAACCAGGACGAGTGTTCCTACTTCTACCACAGTCACTACTACTCTCACCAACACCACGAGCGCTCCTACTTCTACCACAGACAGTACTACTCCTACCACCACCATGTGCGCTACTACCTCTAACAAAGTATCTAGTACTCTGAACACCACCACGAGCTCTCCTACTTCTACCAGAGAAACCAATACTACCAAGACCATGAGCGCTCCTAATACTTCCACAGACTGTGCAACTCCTACCACCACCAAGTGTGCTCCTACTTCAAACACAGACCATGCTTCTCCTAACACCAACACGAGCAAAACTACTTCTAATAGCGACCCTGTTACTCGTACCACTACCATGAGAGCACCGACTTCTACCACAGGCACTGCAACTGCTTCCACCACAATGAGCGCTCCTAATTCAACCACAGAAATTAAACACCCACCAGCACCACGAGCGCCCCTACTTCTACTACAGACACTAGTACTCCTACCACCACCAGGAACGCTCCTACTTCAACCACAGGAACTACTACTAATACCACGGGAACGGGCACAAAATCTTCTACCACAGACAGTACTCTTCCTACCACCACCACGAGCTCTCCTATTTCTACCACAGACAATACTACTCCTAACTCCACCACGAGCAAAAGTACTTCTAGCACAGAAACGACTACTCCTACCACCACCACGAGTGCAACTACTACTACCACTGACACAACTACTCCTACCACCACCATGAGTGCACATATTTCTACAAAAGACATTACTACTCCTACCAACCCCACGATCACCAGTCCGTCTACCACAGAAACTACTACTCCTACCACCGCCACAAGAGCACCTACTTGTACCACAGACCCAGTTACTCCTACCACCACCAAGAGCACTCCTACTTCTACCACAGAAACTACTACTCCAACCACCACAACGAACACTCCTACTTCTACTGCAGAAACTACTGCTCCTAAAACCACCACGAGCGTACTACATCTACCAGAGATACTACTACTCCTAACACCACCACGAGCGCTCCTACTTCTATCACAGACACTATTATTCCAAGTAGCACCACGAGCGCTCCTCCTTCTACCACAGACACTACTCCTCCTACCAACACAACGAGCATTCCTACTTCTATCAAAGAAACTACTACCCTACCAACACCATGAGCATTCCAACTTCTACCACAGAACATGCAACTCCAACCACCACCACAAGCGTTACTACTTCTACCACAAAACCTGCTTCTCCTACCACCACTGCGAGTGGATCTACTTGTAGCGCAAAACCTTCTACACCTACCACCACAACGAGAGCACCTACTTCTACCACAGGCCCTGCTACCTCTACTTCCATCACGAGCGATCCTATTTCTACAACAGAATCTACTACTCCTACCAACAGGAAGAGAGCTGCTACTTCTGCTACAGAAACTACTATTCCTACCACCACCACGAACGCAAATACTTCTACCACAGAATCTACTACTCCTACCACCACAGCGAGAGCCCCTAATTCTACCCCAGAAACTACTACTACCACAACCACCACAAGCGCTCCCATATTTTCCACAGAACCTGCTACTCCTACCACCATCACGAGCGAATCTACTTCTACCACAGACACTACTATACCCACCACCACCACGAGCAATCCTACTTCTACCGCAGATAGTACTACTCCTTCCATCACCACGAGCGCTCCAATTTCTCCCAAAAAATCTACTACTCCTACCATCACCACTAGCTCTCCTACTTCTAACAGAGAAACAACTACTGCCAGCACCACAAACACTTCTACTTGTACCACAGTCTGTGCAACTTCTACCACCACAACGAACTCTCCTACTTCTAACACAGAACATGCTACTCCAACACCACCACGAGGGCAAGTACTTCTACCACAGAATATACTACTCCTACCACCACCACGAGCGCTCATACACCTACCACAGACATTACTACTCCTAACACCACATTGAGGGCTCCTACTTCTACCACAGACACTACTACTAGTACAACGATCACGAGCGATCTTACTTCTACCACAGAATCAGCCACTCCTACTACCATCACCATTGCCACTACTTATACCTGAGACCCTGCTACACCTACCACCACCGCGAGAGCAACAACTTCTACCACAGGCCCTCCTACACCTCCGACCAACACAAGCGCACCAAATTCTACCACAGTAACTACTACTACTATGAACACATAGAGTGCTCCTACAGCTACCACAGTCACTAGTACTCCTACAACCACCATGAGTGCAATTACTTATAACACAGATACTACTACTCTTGCCACCACCACGAGCACAAGTACATCTACCACAGACACTACTACTCCTGACATCAACATAAGTGCTTCAATTTCTACTACAGACTCTACTACTCGTACACCCACCACGAGCGCAACTACTTCTAACACAGACACTACTGCTGCTATCACAACCATGGCACTCCTACTTCTACCAGATACCGTGCGACTACTACCAGCAGGAATAGCGCTCTTACTTCTAACAGAGACAGTACTACTCTAACCACGACCACGAGCACTCCTACTTCTACCACAATGCCTGGTACACCTGCCACCACACCGAGCACAACTAATTCTACCACAGACCATGCAACTACTACCACCGCCACTAGAGCTCCTACATCTACCACAGACGATAGTAATTCTACCACCAGCACTAGCGCAACTAGTTCTACCACCGAAACTACTACCCCTACCACCACCAAGATTGCAACTACTTCTACCACAGACCCTGCTATTACAACAACCGCGAGAGCATCTACTTCTACCACAGGCCCTTCTACTACTACCACAACCATGAGCACTCCTAATTCTACCACAGACACTACTTCTCCTACCACCACCACGATGGCTCCTACTTCTACCACAGAATCAAATACTCCTATCACCACCACAAGCGCTCCTGCTTCTACCACAGAAACTACTACTCCTACCACCAGCACGAGCTCTCCTGCTTCTACCACAGAAACTACTACTCCTACCAACAACACAAGCGCAAGTACTTCTACTACAGAAACTAATACTCCTACCAACAACAAGAGCGCTCCTACTTCTACCATTGAAACTACTACTCCTGTCACCATCACGAGCACTCCTACTTCTACCGCAGAATCTACTACTCCTACCTCAACCACGAGCGCTCCTACTTCTCGCACATACACTACTACTCCTGCCACCACCACGAGCACTCCTACTTCTACCACAGACACTACTACTCTTACCAACACCACGAGCGCTCCTATTTCTATGTAAGAAACACCTACCATACCACCACCATGAGCGATCCTACTTCTACCACAACACCTGCTACCCCTTCCACCATCACGAGACCACCTACTGCTACCATAGGCCCTTCTACACCTTCCACCAACAGGAGTGATCCTACTTCTACCACAGAAACTACTACTCCTACCAATACCAACAGTGCTGCAACTTCTACCACAGAAACTACTACTCCTACCACCACCACGAGTGCAAATACTTCTACCACAGACACTACTACTCCTAACACCACCACAAGGGCTCCTATTTCTACCACAGACACTACTACTCCTGCCACCTCCACGAGCGCTCATACAACTATGAAAGACATTACTAGCCCGACCACCCCCACGAGAACCACTGCTTCTAACAGAGGAACTACTACCCCTACCACCACCACGAGAGCACCTACTTGTACAACAGACCCTGCTCCTCCTACCTCCACCACGAGCAATGCGACTTCTACCACAGTAACTGCTACTTCTACAACCATAACGAAGACTCCTACTTCTACTGCAGAAACTACTACACCTAACACCACCACGGGCGGTCATACTTCTACCACAGACACTACTACACCTGCCACCACCACGAGCAGACATACTTCTACCAAAGACATTACTACTTCGACTACCACTACGAGCAACACTACTTCTATCACAGACACTACTAATCCTACCACCACCAGGAGAGCACCTACTTCTACCACAGATCCCGATACTCGTAACAACACTACGAGCACTCCTACATCTACCAACGAAACTACTACTCCTAACACCAACATGAGCACTCCTTCTTCTACCACAGAAACTACTACTCCTACCTTCAACATGAGCACACTACTACTACCACAGGCAGTATTACTCCTGCCACCACCACGAGCGCTCCTACTTCTACCACAGCCCTGCTACTCCTACCACCAACACGAATGATCCTACTTCTACCACAGACTGTACTACTCCTACTACAACCATGAGTGCAGACACATTTATCAAAGAACCTGTTACTCCTGCCACCACCACAAGGGCTCCTACTTCTACCACAGAATCAAATACTCCTACCACCACCCTGAGTGCTCCTGGTTCTACCACAGAATCAAATACTCCTACCACCACCCTGAGTGCTCCTGCTTCTACCACAGAAACTACTACGCCTCCCTCCACCACGAGTACAACTACTACTACCACAGACACTACTACACCTACCACCACCACCAGTGCTCCTATTTCTACCACAGACACTCCTACTCCAAGCACCTCCACGAGCATTCCTACATCTACCACAGACACAACTACTCCTAACACCAACATGAGTGCTTCAACTTCTACTACAGACTCTACTACTCCTACACCCACCACGAGCGCAACTACTTCTACCACAGACACTACTGCTGCTATCACAACCATGGCCCTCCTACTTCTACCAGATACCGTGCAACTACTAGCAGCAGGAAAAGCGCTCTTACTTCTAACACAGACAGTACTACTCTAACCACGAACACGAGCACTCCTACTTCTACCACAATACCTGCTACTCCTACCACCACCCCGAGCACAACTAATTCTACCACAGACCGTGCAACTACTACCACCACCACTAGAGCTCCTACATCTACCACAGACGACAGTTATTCTACCACCAGCACTAGCGCACCTACTTCTACCACCGAAACCACTACTCCTAGCACCACCGCGATTGCAACCACTTCTACCACAGACCCTGCTATCCTTAGCACAACCACGAGAACATCTACTTCTACCACAGGCCCTGCTACTACTACCACAACCATGAGCACTCCTAATTCTACCACAGACACTACATCTACTACCACCACCACGATGGCTCCTACTTCTACCACAGAATCAAATACTCCTACCACCACCACAAGCGCTCCTGCTTCTACCACAGAAACTACTACTTCTACCACCAGCACGAGTGCAAGTACTTCTAATACAGAAACTAATACTCCTACCAACAACAAGAGCGCTCCTACTTCTACCATTGAAACTACTACTCCTGCCACCGTCACGAGCAGTCCTACATCTACCGCAGAATCTACTACTCCTACCTCAATCACGAGCACTGCTACTTCTAGCACATACACTACTACTCCTGCCACCACCACGAGCGCTCCTACTTCTACCACAGACACTACTACTCTTACCAACACCACGAGCACTCCTATTTCTATGAAAGAAACTACTACCCTACCACCACCATGAGCGATCCTACTTCTACCACAAAACCTGCTACACCTTCCACCATCACAAGACCACCTACTGCTACCACAGGCCCTTCTACACTTTCCACCAACATGAGTGATCCTACTTCTACCACAGAAACTACTACTCCTACCAATACCAACAGTGCTCCTACTTCTACCACAGACACTACTACTCTCAGCACCTCCACGAGCACTCCTACATTTACCACAGACACAACTACTCCTATCAACACAACGAGCACTCCTACTTCTACCAAGGAAACTATTACCCTACCACCACCATGAGCGCTCCTAATTCTACCACAGAACATGCAACTACAAACACCACCACAGGCGGTACTACTTCTAGCACAAAACCTGCAACTCCTACCACCACCACGAGTGCAACTACTTGTACCACAAACATGCTACTCCTTCCAACACTATGAAAGCACCTACTTCTACCACAGGCCCTGCTACTACTACCTCCATCACGAGCGATCATACTTCTACCACAGAAAATACTACTCCTACCACCAAGAGTGCTCCTACTTCTACCACAGAAACTACTAGTTCTCCCACCACCACGAGTGCAACTACTTCTACCACAGACACTACTCTTCCTACCACCAGAACGAGAGCCACTACTTCTACCTTAGAAACTACTACTACCACAAACACCATGAGTGCTCCTTCTTCTACCACAAAACCTGTTACACCTACCACCACCACGAGCGATCCTACTTCTACCACAGACACTACTACACCTACCACCACCACGAGCAATCCTACTTCTACCACAGAATCAACTACTCCTAACACCATCACGAGCGCTCCTGCTTCTACCACAGAAACTACTACTTTTACCACCAGCACGAGTGCAACAACTCCTACTACAGACACTAATACACCTACAACCAGGACGAGTGTTCCTACTTCTACCACAGTCACTACTACTCTCACCAACACCACAAGCGCTCCTACTTCTACCACAGACAGTACTACTCCTACCAACACCATGTGCGCTACTACCTCTAACAAAGTATCTAGTACTCTGAACACCACCACGAGCTCTCCTACTTCTACCAGAGAAACCAATACTACCAAGACCATGAGCGCTCCTAATACTTCCACAGACTGTGCAACTCCTACCACCACCAAGTGTGCTCCTACTTCAAACACAGACCATGCTTCTCCTAACACCAACACGAGCAAAACTACTTCTAACAGCGACCCTGTTACTCGTACCACTACCATGAGAGCACCTACTTCTACCACAGGCACTGCAACTGCTTCCACCACAATGAGCGCTCCTAATTCAACCACAGAAATTAAACACCCAACAGTACCACGAGCGCCCCTACTTCTACTACAGACACTAGTACTCCTACCACCACCAGGAACTCTCCTACTTCTACCACAGGAACTACTACTAATACCACGGGAACGGGCACAAAATCTTCTACCACAGACAGTACTCTTCCTACCACCACCACGAGCTCTCCTACTTCTACCACAGACAATACTACTCCTAACTCCACCACGAGCAAAAGTACTTCTAGCACAGAAACGACTACTCCTACCACCACCACGAGTGCAACTACTACTACCACTGACACTACTACTCCTACCACCACCATGAGTGCACATATTTCTACAAAAGACATTACTACTCCTACCAACCCCACGATCACCAGTCCGTCTACCACAGAAACTACTACTCCTACCACCGCCACAAGAGCACCTACTTGTACCACAGACCCTGTTACTCCTACCACCACCAAGAGCACTCCTACTTCTACCACAGAAACTACTACTCCAACCACCACAACGAACACTCCTACTTCTACTGCAGAAACTACTGCTCCTAAAACCACCACGAGCGAACTACATCTACCAGAGATACTACTACTCCTAACACCACCACGAGCGCTCCTACTTCCATCACAGACACTATTACTCCAAGTAGCACCACGAGCGCTCCTCCTTCTACCACAGACACTACTCCTCCTACCAACACAACGAGAATTCCTACTTCTATCAAAGAAACTACTACCCTACCAACACCATGAGCATTCCAACTTCTACCACAGAACATGCAACTCCAACCACCACCACAAGCATTACTACTTCTACCACAAAACCTACTTCTCCTACCACCACTGCGAGTGGATCTACTTGTACCGCAAAACCTTCTACACCTACCACCACAACGAGAGCACCTACTTCTACCACAGGCCCTGCTACCTCTACTTCCATCACGAGCGATCCTATTTCTACAACAGAAACTACTACTCCTACCAACAGGAAGAGAGCTCCTACTTCTGCTACAGAAACTACTATTCCTACCACCACCACGAACGCAACTACTTCTACCACAGAAACTACTACTCCTACCACCACAGCGAGAGCCCCTAATTCTACCCCAGAAACTACTACTACCACAACCAGCACAAGCGCTCCCATATTTTCCACAGAACCTGCTACTCCTACCACCATCACGAGCGAAACTACTTCTACCACAGACACGACTATTCCCACCACCACCACGAGCACTCCTACTTCTACCGCAGATAGTACTACTCCTTCCAGCACCACGAGCGCTCCAATTTCTCCCAAAAAATCTACTACTCCTACCATCACCACTAGCTCTCCTACTTCTAACAGAGAAACAACTACTACCAGCACCACGAACACTTCTACTTGTACCACAGTCTGTGCAACTTCTACCACCACAACGAACTCTCCTACTTCTAACACAGAACATGCTACTCCAACACCACCACGAGGGCAAGTACTTCTACCACAGAATATACTACTCCTACCACCACCACGAGCGCTCATACACCTAACACAGACATTACTACTCCTAACACCACATTGAGGGCTCCTACTTCTACCACAGACACGACTACTAGTACAATGATCACGAGCGATCTTACTTCTACCACAGAATCAGCCACTCCTACTACCATCACCATTGCCACTACTTATACCTGAGACCCTGCTACACCTACCACCACCGCGAGAGCAACAACTTCTACCACAGGCCCTCCTACACCTCCGACCAACACAAGCGCACCAAATTCTACCACATTAACTACTACTACTATGAACACGTAGAGTGCTCCTACAGCTACCACAGTCACTAGTACTCCTACAACCACCATGAGTGCAATTACTTATAACACAGATACTACTACTCTTGCCACCACCACGAGCGCAAGTACATCTACCACAGACACTACTACTCCTGACATCAACATAAGTGCTTCAATTTCTACTACAGACTCTACTACTCGTACACCCACCACGAGTGCAACTACTTCTAACACAGACACTACTGCTGCTGTCACAACCATGGCCCTCCTACTTCTACCAGATACCGTGCAACTACTAGCAGCAGGAATAGCACTCTTACTTCTTACACAGACAGTACTACTCTAACCACAACCACGAGCACTCCTACTTTTACCACAATACCTGCTACTGCTACCACCACCCCGAGCACAACTAATTCTCCCACAGACCGTGCAACTACTACCACCACCACTAGAGCTCCTACATCTACCACAGACGATAGTAATTCTACCACCAGCACTAGCACAACTACTTCTACCACCGAAACTACTACTCCTACCACCAGCACGATTGCAACTATTTCTACCACAGACCCTGCTATTCTTACCACAACCACGAGAGCATCTACTTCTACCACAGGCCCTGCTACTACTACCACAACCATGAGCACTCCTAATTCTACCACAGACACTACTTCTCCTACCACCACCACGATGGCTCCTACTTCTACCACAGAATCAAATACTCCTACCACCACCACAAGCACTCCTGCTTCTACCACAGAAACTACTACTCCTACCACCTGCGCGAGCTCTCCTGCTTCTACCACAATATCTACTACTCCTACCAAAAACACGAGTGCAAGTACTTCTACTACAGAAACTTATACTCCTACCAACAAAAGGAGCTCTCCTACTTCTACCATAGAAACTACTACTCCTGCCACCATCACGAGCACTCCTACTTCTACCGCAGAATCAACTACTTCTTCCTCAACCAGGCACGCTCCTACTTCTAGCACATACACTACTACTCCTGCCACCACCACGAGCGCTCCTACTTATACCATAGACACTACTACTCTTACCAACACCACGAGTGCTCCTATTTCTATGAAAGAAACTACTACCCTACCACCACCATGAGTGATCCTACTTCTACCACAAAACCTGCTACCCCTTCCACCATCACGATACCACCTACTGCTACCACAGGCCCTTCTACACCTTCCACCAACATGAGTGATCCTACTTCTACCACAGAAACTACTACTCCTACCAATACCAACAGTGCTGCAACTTCTACCACTGAAACTATTACTCCTACCACCACCACGAGTGCAAATACATCTACCACAGACACTATTACTCTTAACTCCACCACAAGGGTTCCTATTTCTACCACAGACACTACTACTCCTGCCACCTCCACGAGCGCTTATACAACTATGAAAGTCATTATTACTCCTACCACCCCCACGAGAACCACTGTTTCTAACACAGAAACTACTACTCCTACCACCACCACGAGAGCACCTACTTGTACAACAGACCCTGCTACACCTACCACCGCCACGAGAGCAACAACTTCTACCACAGGCCCTCCTACTCCTATGACCAACACAAGAGCACCAAATTCTACCACAGTAACTACTACTACTATGAACACGTAGAGTGCTCCTACAGCTACCACAGTCACTAGTACTCCTACCGCCACCATGAGTGCAATTACTTCTAACACAGATACTACTACTCTTACCACCACCACGAGCGCAAGTACATCTACCACAGACACTACTACTCCTAACACCAACATGAGTGCTTCAATTTCTACTACAGACTCTACTACTCCTACACCAACCACGAGCGCAACTACTTCTACCACAGACACTACTGCTGCTATCACAACCATGGCCCTCCTACTTCTACCAGATACCATGCAACTACTACCAGCAGGAAAAGCGCTCTTACTTCTAACACAGACAGTACTACTCTAACCACGAACACGAGCACTCCTACTTCTACCACAATACCTGCTACTCCTACCACCACCCCGAGCACAAATAATTCTACCACAGACCGTGCAACTACTACCACCACCACTAGAGCTCCTACATCTACCACAGACGACAGTTATTCTACCACCAGCACTAGCGCACCTACTTCTACCACCGAAACCACTACTCCTAGCACCACCGCGATTGCAACCACTTCTACCACAGACCCTGCTATCCTTACCACAACCACGAGAACATCTACTTCTACCACAGGCCCTGCTACTACTACCACAACCATGAGCACTCCTAATTCTACCACAGACACTACATCTCCTACCACCACCACGATGGCTCCTACTTCTACCACAGAATCAAATACTCCTACCACCACCACAAGCGCTCCTGCTTCTACCACAGAAACTACTACTTCTACCACCAGCACGAGTGCAAGTACTTCTAATACAGAAACTAATACTCCTACCAACAACAAGAGCGCTCCTACTTCTACCATTGAAACTACTACTCCTGCCACCGTCACGAGCAGTCCTACATCTACCGCAGAATCTACTACTCCTACCTCAATCACGAGCACTGCTACTTCTAGCACATACACTACTACTCCTGCCACCACCACGAGCGCTCCTACTTCTACCACAGACACTACTACTCTTACCAACACCACGAGCACTCCTATTTCTATGAAAGAAACTACTACCCTACCACCACCATGAGCGATCCTACTTCTACCACAAAACCTGCTACACCTTCCACCATCACGAGACCACCTACTGCTACCACAGGCCCTTCTACACTTTCCACCAACATGAGTGATCCTACTTCTACCACAGAAACTACTACTCCTACCAATACCAACAGTGCTCCTACTTCTACCACAGACACTACTACTCTCAGCACCTCCACGAGCACTCCTACATTTACCACAGACACAACTACTCCTATCAACACAACGAGCACTCCTACTTCTACCAAGGAAACTATTACCCTACCACCACCATGAGCGCTCCTAATTCTACCACAGAACATGCAACTACAAACACCACCACAGGCGGTACTACTTCTAGCACAAAACCTGCTACTCCTACCACCACCACGAGTGCAACTACTTGTACCACAAACATGCTACTCCTTCCAACACTATGAAAGCACCTACTTCTACCACAGGCCCTGCTACTACTACCTCCATCACGAGCGATCATACTTCTACCACAGAAAATACTACTCCTACCACCAAGAGTGCTCCTACTTCTACCACAGAAACTACTAGTTCTCCCACCACCACGAGTGCAACTACTTCTACCACAGACACTACTCTTCCTACCACCAGAACGAGAGCCACTACTTCTACCTTAGAAACTACTACTACCACAAACACCATGAGTGCTCCTTCTTCTACCACAAAACCTGTTACACCTACCACCACCACGAGCGATCCTACTTCTACCACAGACACTACTACACCTACCACCACCACGAGCAATCCTACTTCTACCACAGAATCAACTACTCCTAACACCATCACGAGCGCTCCTGCTTCTACCACAGAAACTACTACTTTTACCACCAGCACGAGTGCAACAACTCCTACTACAGACACTAATACACCTACAACCAGGACGAGTGTTCCTACTTCTACCACAGTCACTACTACTCTCACCAACACCACAAGCGCTCCTACTTCTACCACAGACAGTACTACTCCTACCAACACCATGTGCGCTACTACCTCTAACAAAGTATCTAGTACTCTGAACACCACCACGAGCTCTCCTACTTCTACCAGAGAAACCAATACTACCAAGACCATGAGCGCTCCTAATACTTCCACAGACTGTGCAACTCCTACCACCACCAAGTGTGCTCCTACTTCAAACACAGACCATGCTTCTCCTAACACCAACACGAGCAAAACTACTTCTAATAGCGACCCTGTTACTCGTACCACTACCATGAGAGCACCTACTTCTACCACAGGCACTGCAACTGCTTCCACCACAATGAGCGCTCCTAATTCAACCACAGAAATTAAACACCCACCAGCACCACGAGCGCCCCTACTTCTACTACAGACACTAGTACTCCTACCACCACCAGGAACGCTCCTACTTCTACCACAGGAACTACTACTAATACCACGGGAACGGGCACAAAATCTTCTACCACAGACAGTACTCTTCCTACCACCACCACGAGCTCTCCTATTTCTACCACAGACAATACTACTCCTAACTCCACCACGAGCAAAAGTACTTCTAGCACAGAAACGACTACTCCTACCACCACCACGAGTGCAACTACTACTACCACTGACACTACTACTCCTACCACCACCATGAGTGCACATATTTCTACAAAAGACATTACTACTCCTACCAACCCCACGATCACCAGTCCGTCTACCACAGAAACTACTACTCCTACCACCGCCACAAGAGCACCTACTTGTACCACAGACCCTGTTACTCCTACCACCACCAAGAGCACTCCTACTTCTACCACAGAAACTACTACTCCAACCACCACAACGAACACTCCTACTTCTACTGCAGAAACTACTGCTCCTAAAACCACCACGAGCGTACTACATCTACCAGAGATACTACTACTCCTAACACCACCACGAGCGCTCCTACTTCTATCACAGACACTATTATTCCAAGTAGCACCACGAGCGCTCCTCCTTCTACCACAGACACTACTCCTCCTACCAACACAACGAGCATTCCTACTTCTATCAAAGAAACTACTACCCTACCAACACCATGAGCATTCCAACTTCTACCACAGAACATGCAACTCCAACCACCACCACAAGCGTTACTACTTCTACCACAAAACCTGCTTCTCCTACCACCACTGCGAGTGGATCTACTTGTAGCGCAAAACCTTCTACACCTACCACCACAACGAGAGCACCTACTTCTACCACAGGCCCTGCTACCTCTACTTCCATCACGAGCGATCCTATTTCTACAACAGAATCTACTACTCCTACCAACAGGAAGAGAGCTGCTACTTCTGCTACAGAAACTACTATTCCTACCACCACCACGAACGCAAATACTTCTACCACAGAATCTACTACTCCTACCACCACAGCGAGAGCCCCTAATTCTACCCCAGAAACTACTACTACCACAACCACCACAAGCGCTCCCATATTTTCCACAGAACCTGCTACTCCTACCACCATCACGAGCGAATCTACTTCTACCACAGACACTACTATACCCACCACCACCACGAGCAATCCTACTTCTACCGCAGATAGTACTACTCCTTCCATCACCACGAGCGCTCCAATTTCTCCCAAAAAATCTACTACTCCTACCATCACCACTAGCTCTCCTACTTCTAACAGAGAAACAACTACTGCCAGCACCACAAACACTTCTACTTGTACCACAGTCTGTGCAACTTCTACCACCACAACGAACTCTCCTACTTCTAACACAGAACATGCTACTCCAACACCACCACGAGGGCAAGTACTTCTACCACAGAATATACTACTCCTACCACCACCACGAGCGCTCATACACCTACCACAGACATTACTACTCCTAACACCACATTGAGGGCTCCTACTTCTACCACAGACACTACTACTAGTACAACGATCACGAGCGATCTTACTTCTACCACAGAATCAGCCACTCCTACTACCATCACCATTGCCACTACTTATACCTGAGACCCTGCTACACCTACCACCACCGCGAGAGCAACAACTTCTACCACAGGCCCTCCTACACCTCCGACCAACACAAGCGCACCAAATTCTACCACAGTAACTACTACTACTATGAACACGTAGAGTGCTCCTACAGCTACCACAGTCACTAGTACTCCTACAACCACCATGAGTGCAATTACTTATAACACAGATACTACTACTCTTGCCACCACCACGAGCACAAGTACATCTACCACAGACACTACTACTCCTGACATCAACATAAGTGCTTCAATTTCTACTACAGACTCTACTACTCGTACACCCACCACGAGCGCAACTACTTCTAACACAGACACTACTGCTGCTATCACAACCATGGCACTCCTACTTCTACCAGATACCGTGCGACTACTACCAGCAGGAATAGCGCTCTTACTTCTAACAGAGACAGTACTACTCTAACCACGACCACGAGCACTCCTACTTCTACCACAATGCCTGGTACACCTGCCACCACACCGAGCACAACTAATTCTACCACAGACCATGCAACTACTACCACCGCCACTAGAGCTCCTACATCTACCACAGACGATAGTAATTCTACCACCAGCACTAGCGCAACTAGTTCTACCACCGAAACTACTACCCCTACCACCACCAAGATTGCAACTACTTCTACCACAGACCCTGCTATTACAACAACCGCGAGAGCATCTACTTCTACCACAGGCCCTTCTACTACTACCACAACCATGAGCACTCCTAATTCTACCACAGACACTACTTCTCCTACCACCACCACGATGGCTCCTACTTCTACCACAGAATCAAATACTCCTATCACCACCACAAGCGCTCCTGCTTCTACCACAGAAACTACTACTCCTACCACCAGCACGAGCTCTCCTGCTTCTACCACAGAAACTACTACTCCTACCAACAACACAAGCGCAAGTACTTCTACTACAGAAACTAATACTCCTACCAACAACAAGAGCGCTCCTACTTCTACCATTGAAACTACTACTCCTGTCACCATCACGAGCACTCCTACTTCTACCGCAGAATCTACTACTCCTACCTCAACCACGAGCGCTCCTACTTCTCGCACATACACTACTACTCCTGCCACCACCACGAGCACTCCTACTTCTACCACAGACACTACTACTCTTACCAACACCACGAGCGCTCCTATTTCTATGTAAGAAACACCTACCATACCACCACCATGAGCGATCCTACTTCTACCACAACACCTGCTACCCCTTCCACCATCACGAGACCACCTACTGCTACCATAGGCCCTTCTACACCTTCCACCAACAGGAGTGATCCTACTTCTACCACAGAAACTACTACTCCTACCAATACCAACAGTGCTGCAACTTCTACCACAGAAACTACTACTCCTACCACCACCACGAGTGCAAATACTTCTACCACAGACACTACTACTCCTAACACCACCACAAGGGCTCCTATTTCTACCACAGACACTACTACTCCTGCCACCTCCACGAGCGCTCATACAACTTTGAAAGACATTACTAGCCCGACCACCCCCACGAGAACCACTGCTTCTAACAGAGGAACTACTACCCCTACCACCACCACGAGAGCACCTACTTGTACAACAGACCCTGCTCCTCCTACCTCCACCACGAGCAATGCGACTTCTACCACAGTAACTGCTACTTCTACAACCATAACGAAGACTCCTACTTCTACTGCAGAAACTACTACACCTAACACCACCACGGGCGGTCATACTTCTACCACAGACACTACTACACCTGCCACCACCACGAGCAGACATACTTCTACCAAAGACATTACTACTTCGACTACCACTACGAGCAACACTACTTCTATCACAGACACTACTAATCCTACCACCACCAGGAGAGCACCTACTTCTACCACAGATCCCGATACTCGTAACAACACTACGAGCACTCCTACATCTACCAACGAAACTACTACTCCTAACACCAACATGAGCACTCCTTCTTCTACCACAGAAACTACTACTCCTACCTTCAACATGAGCACACTACTACTACCACAGGCAGTATTACTCCTGCCACCACCACGAGCGCTCCTACTTCTACCACAGCCCTGCTACTCCTACCACCAACACGAATGATCCTACTTCTACCACAGACTGTACTACTCCTACTACAAACATGAGTGCAGACACATTTATCAAAGAACCTGTTACTCCTGCCACCACCACAAGGGCTCCTACTTCTACCACAGAATCAAATACTCCTACCACCACCCTGAGTGCTCCTGGTTCTACCACAGAATCAAATACTCCTACCACCACCCTGAGTGCTCCTGCTTCTACCACAGAAACTACTACACCTCCCTCCACCACGAGTACAACTACTACTACCACAGACACTACTACACCTACCACCACCACCAGTGCTCCTATTTCTACCACAGACACTCCTACTCCAAGCACCTCCACGAGCATTCCTACATCTACCACAGACACAACTACTCCTAACACCAACATGAGTGCTTCAACTTCTACTACAGACTCTACTACTCCTACACCCACCATGAGCGCAACTACTTCTACCACAGACACTACTGCTGCTATCACAACCATGGCCCTCCTACTTCTACCAGATACCGTGCAACTACTAGCAGCAGGAAAAGCGCTCTTACTTCTAACACAGACAGTACTACTCTAACCACGAACACGAGCACTCCTACTTCTACCACAATACCTGCTACTCCTACCACCACCCCGAGCACAACTAATTCTACCACAGACCGTGCAACTACTACCACCACCACTAGAGCTCCTACATCTACCACAGACGACAGTTATTCTACCACCAGCACTAGCGCACCTACTTCTACCACCGAAACCACTACTCCTAGCACCACCGCGTTTGCAACCACTTCTACCACAGACCCTGCTATCCTTAGCACAACCACGAGAACATCTACTTCTACCACAAGCCCTGCTACTACTACCACAACCATGAGCACTCCTAATTCTACCACAGACACTACATCTCCTACCACCACCACGATGGCTCCTACTTCTACCACAGAATCAAATACTCCTACCACCACCACAAGCGCTCCTGCTTCTACCACAGAAACTACTACTTCTACCACCAGCACGAGTGCAAGTACTTCTAATACAGAAACTAATACTCCTACCAACAACAAGAGCGCTCCTACTTCTACCATTGAAACTACTACTCCTGCCACCGTCACGAGCAGTCCTACATCTACCGCAGAATCTACTACTCCTACCTCAATCACGAGCACTGCTACTTCTAGCACATACACTACTACTCCTGCCACCACCACGAGCGCTCCTACTTCTACCACAGACACTACTACTCTTACCAACACCACGAGCACTCCTATTTCTATGAAAGAAACTACTACCCTACCACCACCATGAGCGATCCTACTTCTACCACAAAACCTGCTACACCTTCCACCATCACGAGACCACCTACTGCTACCACAGGCCCTTCTACACTTTCCACCAACATGAGTGATCCTATTTCTACCACAGAAACTACTACTCCTACCAATACCAACAGTGCTCCTACTTCTACCACAGACACTACTACTCTCAGCACCTCCACGAGCACTCCTACATTTACCACAGACACAACTACTCCTATCAACACAACGAGCACTCCTACTTCTACCAAGGAAACTATTACCCTACCACCACCATGAGCGCTCCTAATTCTACCACAGAACATGCAACTACAAACACCACCACAGGCGGTACTACTTCTAGCACAAAACCTGCTACTCCTACCACCACCACGAGTGCAACTACTTGTACCACAAACATGCTACTCCTTCCAACACTATGAAAGCACCTACTTCTACCACAGGCCCTGCTACTACTACCTCCATCACGAGCGATCATACTTCTACCACAGAAAATACTACTCCTACCACCAAGAGTGCTCCTACTTCTACCACAGAAACTACTAGTTCTCCCACCACCACGAGTGCAACTACTTCTACCACAGACACTACTCTTCCTACCACCAGAACGAGAGCCACTACTTCTACCTTAGAAACTACTACTACCACAAACACCATGAGTGCTCCTTCTTCTACCACAAAACCTGTTACACCTACCACCACCACGAGCGATCCTACTTCTACCACAGACACTACTACACCTACCACCACCACGAGCAATCCTACTTCTACCACAGAATCAACTACTCCTAACACCATCACGAGCGCTCCTGCTTCTACCACAGAAACTACTACTTTTACCACCAGCACGAGTGCAACAACTCCTACTACAGACACTAATACACCTACAACCAGGACGAGTGTTCCTACTTCTACCACAGTCACTACTACTCTCACCAACACCACAAGCGCTCCTACTTCTACCACAGACAGTACTACTCCTACCAACACCATGTGCGCTACTACCTCTAACAAAGTATCTAGTACTCTGAACACCACCACGAGCTCTCCTACTTCTACCAGAGAAACCAATACTACCAAGACCATGAGCGCTCCTAATACTTCCACAGACTGTGCAACTCCTACCACCACCAAGTGTGCTCCTACTTCAAACACAGACCATGCTTCTCCTAACACCAACACGAGCAAAACTACTTCTAACAGCGACCCTGTTACTCGTACCACTACCATGAGAGCACCTACTTCTACCACAGGCACTGCAACTGCTTCCACCACAATGAGCGCTCCTAATTCAACCACAGAAATTAAACACCCAACAGCACCACGAGCGCCCCTACTTCTACTACAGACACTAGTACTCCTACCACCACCAGGAACGCTCCTACTTCTACCACAGGAACTACTACTAATACCACGGGAACGGGCACAAAATCTTCTACCACAGACAGTACTCTTCCTACCACCACCACGAGCTCTCCTATTTCTACCACAGACAATACTACTCCTAACTCCACCACGAGCAAAAGTACTTCTAGCACAGAAACGACTACTCCTACCACCACCACGAGTGCAACTACTACTACCACTGACACTACTACTCCTACCACCACCATGAGTGCACATATTTCTACAAAAGACATTACTACTCCTACCAACCCCACGATCACCAGTCCGTCTACCACAGAAACTACTACTCCTACCACCGCCACAAGAGCACCTACTTGTACCACAGACCCTGTTACTCCTACCACCACCAAGAGCACTCCTACTTCTACCACAGAAACTACTACTCCAACCACCACAACGAACACTCCTACTTCTACTGCAGAAACTACTGCTCCTAAAACCACCACGAGCGAACTACATCTACCAGAGATACTACTACTCCTAACACCACCACGAGCGCTCCTACTTCCATCACAGACACTATTACTCCAAGTAGCACCACGAGCGCTCCTCCTTCTACCACAGACACTACTCCTCCTACCAACACAACGAGCATTCCTACTTCTATCAAAGAAACTACTACCCTACCAACACCATGAGCATTCCAACTTCTACCACAGAACATGCAACTCCAACCACCACCACAAGCGTTACTACTTCTACCACAAAACCTGCTTCTCCTACCACCACTGCGAGTGGATCTACTTGTACCGCAAAACCTTCTACACCTACCACCACAACGAGAGCACCTACTTCTACCACAGGCCCTGCTACCTCTACTTCCATCACGAGCGATCCTATTTCTACAACAGAAACTACTACTCCTACCAACAGGAAGAGAGCTCCTACTTCTGCTACAGAAAGTACTATTCCTAACACCACCACGAACGCAACTACTTCTACCACAGAAACTACTACTCCTACCACCACAGCGAGAGCCCCTAATTCTACCCCAGAAACTACTACTACCACAACCAGCACAAGCACTCCCATATTTTCCACAGAACTTGCTACTCCTACCACCATCACGAGCGAAACTACTTCTACCACAGACACGACTATTCCCACCACCACCACGAGCACTCCTACTTCTACCGCAGATAGTACTACTCCTTCCAGCACCACGAGCGCTCCAATTTCTCCCAAAAAATCTACTACTCCTACCATCACCACTAGCTCTCCTACTTCTAACAGAGAAACAACTACTACCAGCACCACGAACACTTCTACTTGTACCACAGTCTGTGCAACTTCTACCACCACAACGAACTCTCCTACTTCTAACACAGAACATGCTACTCCAACACCACCACGAGGGCAAGTACTTCTACCACAGAATATACTACTCCTACCACCACCACGAGCGCTCATACACCTAACACAGACATTACTACTCCTAACACCACATTGAGGGCTCCTACTTCTACCACAGACACGACTACTAGTACAACGATCACGAGCGATCTTACTTCTACCACAGAATCAGCCACTCCTACTACCATCACCATTGCCACTACTTATACCTGAGACCCTGCTACACCTACCACCACCACGAGAGCAACAACTTCTACCACAGGCCCTCCTACACCTCCGACCAACACAAGCGCACCAAATTCTACCACATTAACTACTACTACTATGAACACGTAGAGTGCTCCTACAGCTACCACAGTCACTAGTACTCCTACAACCACCATGAGTGCAATTACTTATAACACAGATACTACTACTCTTGCCACCACCACGAGCGCAAGTACATCTACCACAGACACTACTACTCCTGACATCAACATAAGTGCTTCAATTTCTACTACAGACTCTACTACTCGTACACCCACCACGAGCGCAACTACTTCTAACACAGACACTACTGCTGCTGTCACAACCATGGCCCTCCTACTTCTACCAGATACCGTGCAACTACTAGCAGCAGGAATAGCACTCTTACTTCTTACACAGACAGTACTACTCTAACCACAACCACGAGCACTCCTACTTTTACCACAATACCTGCTACTGCTACCACCACCCCGACCACAACTAATTCTCCCACAGACCGTGCAACTACTACCACCACCACTAGAGCTCCTACATCTACCACAGACGATAGTAATTCTACCACCAGCACTAGCACAACTACTTCTACCACCGAAACTACTACTCCTACCACCAGCACGATTGCAACTATTTCTACCACAGACCCTGCTATTCTTACCACAACCACGAGAGCATCTACTTCTACCACAGGCCCTGCTACTACTACCACAACCATGAGCACTCCTAATTCTACCACAGACACTACTTCTCCTACCACCACCACGATGGCTCCTACTTCTACCACAGAATCAAATACTCCTACCACCACCACAAGCACTCCTGCTTCTACCACAGAAACTACTACTCCTACCACCTGTGCGAGCTCTCCTGCTTCTACCACAATATCTACTACTCCTACCAAAAACACGAGTGCAAGTACTTCTACTACAGAAACTTATACTCCTACCAACAACAGGAGCTCTCCTACTTCTACCATAGAAACTACTACTCCTGCCACCATCACGAGCACTCCTACTTCTACCACAGAATCAACTACTTCTTCCTCAACCAGGCACGCTCCTACTTCTAGCACATACACTACTACTCCTGCCACCACCACGAGCGCTCCTACTTATACCATAGACACTACTACTCTTACCAACACCACGAGTGCTCCTATTTCTATGAAAGAAACTACTACCCTACCACCACCATGAGTGATCCTACTTCTACCACAAAACCTGCTACCCCTTCCACCATCACGATACCACCTACTGCTACCACAGGCCCTTCTACACCTTCCACCAACATGAGTGATCCTACTTCTACCACAGAAACTACTACTCCTACCAATACCAACAGTGCTGCAACTTCTACCACTGAAACTATTACTCCTACCACCACCACGAGTGCAAATACATCTACCACAGACACTATTACTCTTAACTCCACCACAAGGGTTCCTATTTCTACCACAGACACTACTACTCCTGCCACCTCCACGAGCGCTTATACAACTATGAAAGTCATTATTACTCCTACCACCCCCACGAGAACCACTGTTTCTAACACAGAAACTACTACTCCTACCACCACCACGAGAGCACCTACTTGTACAACAGACCCTGCTACACCTACCACCGCCACGAGAGCAACAACTTCTACCACAGGCCCTCCTACTCCTATGACCAACACAAGAGCACCAAATTCTACCACAGTAACTACTACTACTATGAACACGTAGAGTGCTCCTACAGCTACCACAGTCACTAGTACTCCTACCGCCACCAGGAGTGCAATTACTTCTAACACAGATACTACTACTCTTACCACCACCACGAGCGCAAGTACATCTACCACAGACACTACTACTCCTAACACCAACATGAGTGCTTCAATTTCTACTACAGACTCTACTACTCCTACACCAACCACGAGCGCAACTACTTCTACCACAGACACTACTGCTGCTATCACAACCATGGCCCTCCTACTTCTACCAGATACCGTGCAACTACTACCAGCAGGAAAAGCGCTCTTACTTCTAACACAGACAGTACTACTCTAACCACGAACACGAGCACTCCTACTTCTACCACAATGCCTGGTACACCTGCCACCACACCGAGCACAACTAATTCTACCACAGACCATGCAACTACTACCACCGCCACTAGAGCTCCTACATCTACCACAGACGATAGTAATTCTACCACCAGCACTAGCGCAACTAGTTCTACCACCGAAACTACTACCCCTACCACCACCAAGATTGCAACTACTTCTACCACAGACCCTGCTATTACAACAACCGCGAGAGCATCTACTTCTACCACAGGCCCTTCTACTACTACCACAACCATGAGCACTCCTAATTCTACCACAGACACTACTTCTCCTACCACCACCACGATGGCTCCTACTTCTACCACAGAATCAAATACTCCTATCACCACCACAAGCGCTCCTGCTTCTACCACAGAAACTACTACTCCTACCACCAGCGCGAGCTCTCCTGCTTCTACCACAGAAACTACTACTCCTACCAACAACACAAGCGCAAGTACTTCTACTACAGAAACTAATACTCCTACCAACAACAAGAGCGCTCCTACTTCTACCATTGAAACTACTACTCCTGTCACCATCACGAGCACTCCTACTTCTACCGCAGAATCTACTACTCCTACCTCAACCACGAGCGCTCCTACTTCTCGCACATACACTACTACTCCTGCCACCACCACGAGCACTCCTACTTCTACCACAGACACTACTACTCTTACCAACACCACGAGCGCTCCTATTTCTATGTAAGAAACACCTACCATACCACCACCATGAGCGATCCTACTTCTACCACAACACCTGCTACCCCTTCCACCATCACGAGACCACCTACTGCTACCATAGGCCCTTCTACACCTTCCACCAACAGGAGTGATCCTACTTCTACCACAGAAACTACTACTCCTACCAATACCAACAGTGCTGCAACTTCTACCACAGAAACTACTACTCCTACCACCACCACGAGTGCAAATACTTCTACCACAGACACTACTACTCCTAACACCACCACAAGGGCTCCTATTTCTACCACAGACACTACTACTCCTGCCACCTCCACGAGCGCTCATACAACTTTGAAAGACATTACTAGCCCGACCACCCCCACGAGAACCACTGCTTCTAACAGAGGAACTACTACCCCTACCACCACCACGAGAGCACCTACTTGTACAACAGACCCTGCTCCTCCTACCTCCACCACGAGCAATGCGACTTCTACCACAGTAACTGCTACTTCTACAACCATAACGAAGACTCCTACTTCTACTGCAGAAACTACTACACCTAACACCACCACGGGCGGTCATACTTCTACCACAGACACTACTACACCTGCCACCACCACGAGCAGACATACTTCTACCAAAGACATTACTACTTCGACTACCACTACGAGCAACACTACTTCTATCACAGACACTACTAATCCTACCACCACCAGGAGAGCACCTACTTCTACCACAGATCCCGATACTCGTAACAACACTACGAGCACTCCTACATCTACCAACGAAACTACTACTCCTAACACCAACATGAGCACTCCTTCTTCTACCACAGAAACTACTACTCCTACCTTCAACATGAGCACACTACTACTACCACAGGCAGTATTACTCCTGCCACCACCACGAGCGCTCCTACTTCTACCACAGCCCTGCTACTCCTACCACCAACACGAATGATCCTACTTCTACCACAGACTGTACTACTCCTACTACAAACATGAGTGCAGACACATTTATCAAAGAACCTGTTACTCCTGCCACCACCACAAGGGCTCCTACTTCTACCACAGAATCAAATACTCCTACCACCACCCTGAGTGCTCCTGGTTCTACCACAGAATCAAATACTCCTACCACCACCCTGAGTGCTCCTGCTTCTACCACAGAAACTACTACACCTCCCTCCACCACGAGTACAACTACTACTACCACAGACACTACTACACCTACCACCACCACCAGTGCTCCTATTTCTACCACAGACACTCCTACTCCAAGCACCTCCACGAGCATTCCTACAACTACCACAGACACAACTACTCCTAACACCAACATGAGTGCTTCAACTTCTACTACAGACTCTACTACTCCTACACCCACCATGAGCGCAACTACTTCTACCACAGACACTACTGCTGCTATCACAACCATGGCCCTCCTACTTCTACCAGATACCGTGCAACTACTAGCAGCAGGAAAAGCGCTCTTACTTCTAACACAGACAGTACTACTCTAACCACGAACACGAGCACTCCTACTTCTACCACAATACCTGCTACTCCTACCACCACCCCGAGCACAACTAATTCTACCACAGACCGTGCAACTACTACCACCACCACTAGAGCTCCTACATCTACCACAGACGACAGTTATTCTACCACCAGCACTAGCGCACCTACTTCTACCACCGAAACCACTACTCCTAGCACCACCGCGATTGCAACCACTTCTACCACAGACCCTGCTATCCTTAGCACAACCACGAGAACATCTACTTCTACCACAGGCCCTGCTACTACTACCACAACCATGAGCACTCCTAATTCTACCACAGACACTACATCTCCTACCACCACCACGATGGCTCCTACTTCTACCACAGAATCAAATACTCCTACCACCACCACAAGCGCTCCTGCTTCTACCACAGAAACTACTACTTCTACCACCAGCACGAGTGCAAGTACTTCTAATACAGAAACTAATACTCCTACCAACAACAAGAGCGCTCCTACTTCTACCATTGAAACTACTACTCCTGCCACCGTCACGAGCAGTCCTACATCTACCGCAGAATCTACTACTCCTACCTCAATCACGAGCACTGCTACTTCTAGCACATACACTACTACTCCTGCCACCACCACGAGCGCTCCTACTTCTACCACAGACACTACTACTCTTACCAACACCACGAGCACTCCTATTTCTATGAAAGAAACTACTACCCTACCACCACCATGAGCGATCCTACTTCTACCACAAAACCTGCTACCCCTTCCACCATCACGATACCACCTACTGCTACCACAGGCCCTTCTACACCTTCCACCACATGAGTGATCCTACTTCTACCACAGAAACTACTACTCCTACCAATACCAACAGTGCTGCAACTTCTACCACAGAAACTATTACTCCTACCACCACCACGAGTGCAAATACATCTACCACAGACACTATTACTCTTAACTCCACCACAAGGGTTCCTATTTCTACCACAGACACTACTACTCCTGCCACCTCCACGAGCGCTTATACAACTATGAAAGTCATTATTACTCCTACCACCCCCACGAGAACCACTGTTTCTAACACAGAAACTACTACTCCTACCACCACCACGAGAGCACCTACTTGTACAACAGACCCTGCTACACCTACCACCGCCACGAGAGCAACAACTTCTACCACAGGCCCTCCTACTCCTATGACCAACACAAGAGCACCAAATTCTACCACAGTAACTACTACTACTATGAACACGTAGAGTGCTCCTACAGCTACCACAGTCACTAGTACTCCTACCGCCACCATGAGTGCAATTACTTCTAACACAGATACTACTACTCTTACCACCACCACGAGCGCAAGTACATCTACCACAGACACTACTACTCCTAACACCAACATGAGTGCTTCAATTTCTACTACAGACTCTACTACTCCTACACCAACCACGAGCGCAACTACTTCTACCACAGACACTACTGCTGCTATCACAACCATGGCCCTCCTACTTCTACCAGATACCATGCAACTACTACCAGCAGGAAAAGCGCTCTTACTTCTAACACAGACAGTACTACTCTAACCACGAACACGAGCACTCCTACTTCTACCACAATACCTGCTACTCCTACCACCACCCCGAGCACAAATAATTCTACCACAGACCGTGCAACTACTACCACCACCACTAGAGCTCCTACATCTACCACAGACGACAGTTATTCTACCACCAGCACTAGCGCACCTACTTCTACCACCGAAACCACTACTCCTAGCACCACCGCGATTGCAACCACTTCTACCACAGACCCTGCTATCCTTAGCACAACCACGAGAACATCTACTTCTACCACAGGCCCTGCTACTACTACCACAACCATGAGCACTCCTAATTCTACCACAGACACTACATCTCCTACCACCACCACGATGGCTCCTACTTCTACCACAGAATCAAATACTCCTACCACCACCACAAGCGCTCCTGCTTCTACCACAGAAACTACTACTTCTACCACCAGCACGAGTGCAAGTACTTCTAATACAGAAACTAATACTCCTACCAACAACAAGAGCGCTCCTACTTCTACCATTGAAACTACTACTCCTGCCACCGTCACGAGCAGTCCTACATCTACCGCAGAATCTACTACTCCTACCTCAATCACGAGCACTGCTACTTCTAGCACATACACTACTACTCCTGCCACCACCACGAGCGCTCCTACTTCTACCACAGACACTACTACTCTTACCAACACCACGAGCACTCCTATTTCTATGAAAGAAACTACTACCCTACCACCACCATGAGCGATCCTACTTCTACCACAAAACCTGCTACACCTTCCACCATCACGAGACCACCTACTGCTACCACAGGCCCTTCTACACTTTCCACCAACATGAGTGATCCTACTTCTACCACAGAAACTACTACTCCTACCAATACCAACAGTGCTCCTACTTCTACCACAGACACTACTACTCTCAGCACCTCCACGAGCACTCCTACATTTACCACAGACACAACTACTCCTATCAACACAACGAGCACTCCTACTTCTACCAAGGAAACTATTACCCTACCACCACCATGAGCGCTCCTAATTCTACCACAGAACATGCAACTACAAACACCACCACAGGCGGTACTACTTCTAGCACAAAACCTGCTACTCCTACCACCACCACGAGTGCAACTACTTGTACCACAAACATGCTACTCCTTCCAACACTATGAAAGCACCTACTTCTACCACAGGCCCTGCTACTACTACCTCCATCACGAGCGATCATACTTCTACCACAGAAAATACTACTCCTACCACCAAGAGTGCTCCTACTTCTACCACAGAAACTACTAGTTCTCCCACCACCACGAGTGCAACTACTTCTACCACAGACACTACTCTTCCTACCACCAGAACGAGAGCCACTACTTCTACCTTAGAAACTACTACTACCACAAACACCATGAGTGCTCCTTCTTCTACCACAAAACCTGTTACACCTACCACCACCACGAGCGATCCTACTTCTACCACAGACACTACTACACCTACCACCACCACGAGCAATCCTACTTCTACCACAGAATCAACTACTCCTAACACCATCACGAGCGCTCCTGCTTCTACCACAGAAACTACTACTTTTACCACCAGCACGAGTGCAACAACTCCTACTACAGACACTAATACACCTACAACCAGGACGAGTGTTCCTACTTCTACCACAGTCACTACTACTCTCACCAACACCACAAGCGCTCCTACTTCTACCACAGACAGTACTACTCCTACCAACACCATGTGCGCTACTACCTCTAACAAAGTATCTAGTACTCTGAACACCACCACGAGCTCTCCTACTTCTACCAGAGAAACCAATACTACCAAGACCATGAGCGCTCCTAATACTTCCACAGACTGTGCAACTCCTACCACCACCAAGTGTGCTCCTACTTCAAACACAGACCATGCTTCTCCTAACACCAACACGAGCAAAACTACTTCTAACAGCGACCCTGTTACTCGTACCACTACCATGAGAGCACCTACTTCTACCACAGGCACTGCAACTGCTTCCACCACAATGAGCGCTCCTAATTCAACCACAGAAATTAAACACCCAACAGCACCACGAGCGCCCCTACTTCTACTACAGACACTAGTACTCCTACCACCACCAGGAACGCTCCTACTTCTACCACAGGAACTACTACTAATACCACGGGAACGGGCACAAAATCTTCTACCACAGACAGTACTCTTCCTACCACCACCACGAGCTCTCCTATTTCTACCACAGACAATACTACTCCTAACTCCACCACGAGCAAAAGTACTTCTAGCACAGAAACGACTACTCCTACCACCACCACGAGTGCAACTACTACTACCACTGACACTACTACTCCTACCACCACCATGAGTGCACATATTTCTACAAAAGACATTACTACTCCTACCAACCCCACGATCACCAGTCCGTCTACCACAGAAACTACTACTCCTACCACCGCCACAAGAGCACCTACTTGTACCACAGACCCTGTTACTCCTACCACCACCAAGAGCACTCCTACTTCTACCACAGAAACTACTACTCCAACCACCACAACGAACACTCCTACTTCTACTGCAGAAACTACTGCTCCTAAAACCACCACGAGCGAACTACATCTACCAGAGATACTACTACTCCTAACACCACCACGAGCGCTCCTACTTCCATCACAGACACTATTACTCCAAGTAGCACCACGAGCGCTCCTCCTTCTACCACAGACACTACTCCTCCTACCAACACAACGAGCATTCCTACTTCTATCAAAGAAACTACTACCCTACCAACACCATGAGCATTCCAACTTCTACCACAGAACATGCAACTCCAACCACCACCACAAGCGTTACTACTTCTACCACAAAACCTGCTTCTCCTACCACCACTGCGAGTGGATCTACTTGTACCGCAAAACCTTCTACACCTACCACCACAACGAGAGCACCTACTTCTACCACAGGCCCTGCTACCTCTACTTCCATCACGAGCGATCCTATTTCTACAACAGAAACTACTACTCCTACCAACAGGAAGAGAGCTCCTACTTCTGCTACAGAAAGTACTATTCCTAACACCACCACGAACGCAACTACTTCTACCACAGAAACTACTACTCCTACCACCACAGCGAGAGCCCCTAATTCTACCCCAGAAACTACTACTACCACAACCAGCACAAGCACTCCCATATTTTCCACAGAACCTGCTACTCCTACCACCATCACGAGCGAAACTACTTCTACCACAGACACGACTATTCCCACCACCACCACGAGCACTCCTACTTCTACCGCAGATAGTACTACTCCTTCCAGCACCACGAGCGCTCCAATTTCTCCCAAAAAATCTACTACTCCTACCATCACCACTAGCTCTCCTACTTCTAACAGAGAAACAACTACTACCAGCACCACGAACACTTCTACTTGTACCACAGTCTGTGCAACTTCTACCACCACAACGAACTCTCCTACTTCTAACACAGAACATGCTACTCCAACACCACCACGAGGGCAAGTACTTCTACCACAGAATATACTACTCCTACCACCACCACGAGCGCTCATACACCTACCACAGACATTACTACTCCTAACACCACATTGAGGGCTCCTACTTCTACCACAGACACGACTACTAGTACAACGATCACGAGCGATCTTACTTCTACCACAGAATCAGCCACTCCTACTACCATCACCATTGCCACTACTTATACCTGAGACCCTGCTACACCTACCACCACCACGAGAGCAACAACTTCTACCACAGGCCCTCCTACACCTCCGACCAACACAAGCGCACCAAATTCTACCACATTAACTAATACTACTATGAACACGTAGAGTGCTCCTACAGCTACCACAGTCACTAGTACTCCTACAACCACCATGAGTGCAATTACTTATAACACAGATACTACTACTCTTGCCACCACCACGAGCGCAAGTACATCTACCACAGACACTACTACTCCTGACATCAACATAAGTGCTTCAATTTCTACTACAGACTCTACTACTCGTACACCCACCACGAGCGCAACTACTTCTAACACAGACACTACTGCTGCTGTCACAACCATGGCCCTCCTACTTCTACCAGATACCGTGCAACTACTAGCAGCAGGAATAGCACTCTTACTTCTTACACAGACAGTACTACTCTAACCACAACCACGAGCACTCCTACTTTTACCACAATACCTGCTACTGCTACCACCACCCCGACCACAACTAATTCTCCCACAGACCGTGCAACTACTACCACCACCACTAGAGCTCCTACATCTACCACAGACGATAGTAATTCTACCACCAGCACTAGCACAACTACTTCTACCACCGAAACTACTACTCCTACCACCAGCACGATTGCAACTATTTCTACCACAGACCCTGCTATTCTTACCACAACCACGAGAGCATCTACTTCTACCACAGGCCCTGCTACTACTACCACAACCATGAGCACTCCTAATTCTACCACAGACACTACTTCTCCTACCACCACCACGATGGCTCCTACTTCTACCACAGAATCAAATACTCCTACCACCACCACAAGCACTCCTGCTTCTACCACAGAAACTACTACTCCTACCACCTGTGCGAGCTCTCCTGCTTCTACCACAATATCTACTACTCCTACCAAAAACACGAGTGCAAGTACTTCTACTACAGAAACTTATACTCCTACCAACAACAGGAGCTCTCCTACTTCTACCATAGAAACTACTACTCCTGCCACCATCACGAGCACTCCTACTTCTACCACAGAATCAACTACTTCTTCCTCAACCAGGCACGCTCCTACTTCTAGCACATACACTACTACTCCTGCCACCACCATGAGCGCTCCTACTTATACCATAGACACTACTACTCTTACCAACACCACGAGTGCTCCTATTTCTATGAAAGAAACTACTACCCTACCACCACCATGAGTGATCCTACTTCTACCACAAAACCTGCTACCCCTTCCACCATCACGATACCACCTACTGCTACCACAGGCCCTTCTACACCTTCCACCAACATGAGTGATCCTACTTCTACCACAGAAACTACTACTCCTACCAATACCAACAGTGCTGCAACTTCTACCACTGAAACTATTACTCCTACCACCACCACGAGTGCAAATACATCTACCACAGACACTATTACTCTTAACTCCACCACAAGGGTTCCTATTTCTACCACAGACACTACTACTCCTGCCACCTCCACGAGCGCTTATACAACTATGAAAGTCATTATTACTCCTACCACCCCCACGAGAACCACTGTTTCTAACACAGAAACTACTACTCCTACCACCACCACGAGAGCACCTACTTGTACAACAGACCCTGCTACACCTACCACCGCCACGAGAGCAACAACTTCTACCACAGGCCCTCCTACTCCTATGACCAACACAAGAGCACCAAATTCTACCACAGTAACTACTACTACTATGAACACGTAGAGTGCTCCTACAGCTACCACAGTCACTAGTACTCCTACCGCCACCAGGAGTGCAATTACTTCTAACACAGATACTACTACTCTTACCACCACCACGAGCGCAAGTACATCTACCACAGACACTACTACTCCTAACACCAACATGAGTGCTTCAATTTCTACTACAGACTCTACTACTCCTACACCAACCACGAGCGCAACTACTTCTACCACAGACACTACTGCTGCTATCACAACCATGGCCCTCCTACTTCTACCAGATACCGTGCAACTACTACCAGCAGGAAAAGCGCTCTTACTTCTAACACAGACAGTACTACTCTAACCACGAACACGAGCACTCCTACTTCTACCACAATACCTGCTACTCCTACCACCACCCCGAGCACAACTAATTCTACCACAGACCGTGCAACTACTACCACCACCACTAGAGCTCCTACATCTACCACAGACGACAGTTATTCTACCACCAGCACTAGCGCACCTACTTCTACCACCGAAACCACTATTCCTAGCACCACCGCGATTGCAACCACTTCTACCACAGACCCTGCTATCCTTACCACAACCACGAGAACATCTACTTCTACCACAGGCCCTGCTACTACTACCACAACCATGAGCACTCCTAATTCTACCACAGACACTACATCTCCTACCACCACCACGATGGCTCCTACTTCTACCACAGAATCAAATACTCCTACCACCACCACAAGCGCTCCTGCTTCTACCACAGAAACTACTACTTCTACCACCAGCACGAGTGCAAGTACTTCTAATACAGAAACTAATACTCCTACCAACAACAAGAGCGCTCCTACTTCTACCATTGAAACTACTACTCCTGCCACCGTCACGAGCAGTCCTACATCTACCGCAGAATCTACTACTCCTACCTCAATCACGAGCACTGCTACTTCTAGCACATACACTACTACTCCTGCCACCACCACGAGCGCTCCTACTTCTACCACAGACACTACTACTCTTACCAACACCACGAGCACTCCTATTTCTATGAAAGAAACTACTACCCTACCACCACCATGAGCGATCCTACTTCTACCACAAAACCTGCTACACCTTCCACCATCACGAGACCACCTACTGCTACCACAGGCCCTTCTACACTTTCCACCAACATGAGTGATCCTACTTCTACCACAGAAACTACTACTCCTACCAATACCAACAGTGCTCCTACTTCTACCACAGACACTACTACTCTCAGCACCTCCACGAGCACTCCTACATTTACCACAGACACAACTACTCCTATCAACACAACGAGCACTCCTACTTCTACCAAGGAAACTATTACCCTACCACCACCATGAGCGCTCCTAATTCTACCACAGAACATGCAACTACAAACACCACCACAGGCGGTACTACTTCTAGCACAAAACCTGCAACTCCTACCACCACCACGAGTGCAACTACTTGTACCACAAACATGCTACTCCTTCCAACACTATGAAAGCACCTACTTCTACCACAGGCCCTGCTACTACTACCTCCATCACGAGCGATCATACTTCTACCACAGAAAATACTACTCCTACCACCAAGAGTGCTCCTACTTCTACCACAGAAACTACTAGTTCTCCCACCACCACGAGTGCAACTACTTCTACCACAGACACTACTCTTCCTACCACCAGAACGAGAGCCACTACTTCTACCTTAGAAACTACTACTACCACAAACACCATGAGTGCTCCTTCTTCTACCACAAAACCTGTTACACCTACCACCACCACGAGCGATCCTACTTCTACCACAGACACTACTACACCTACCACCACCACGAGCAATCCTACTTCTACCACAGAATCAACTACTCCTAACACCATCACGAGCGCTCCTGCTTCTACCACAGAAACTACTACTTTTACCACCAGCACGAGTGCAACAACTCCTACTACAGACACTAATACACCTACAACCAGGACGAGTGTTCCTACTTCTACCACAGTCACTACTACTCTCACCAACACCACAAGCGCTCCTACTTCTACCACAGACAGTACTACTCCTACCAACACCATGTGCGCTACTACCTCTAACAAAGTATCTAGTACTCTGAACACCACCACGAGCTCTCCTACTTCTACCAGAGAAACCAATACTACCAAGACCATGAGCGCTCCTAATACTTCCACAGACTGTGCAACTCCTACCACCACCAAGTGTGCTCCTACTTCAAACACAGACCATGCTTCTCCTAACACCAACACGAGCAAAACTACTTCTAACAGCGACCCTGTTACTCGTACCACTACCATGAGAGCACCTACTTCTACCACAGGCACTGCAACTGCTTCCACCACAATGAGCGCTCCTAATTCAACCACAGAAATTAAACACCCAACAGCACCACGAGCGCCCCTACTTCTACTACAGACACTAGTACTCCTACCACCACCAGGAACTCTCCTACTTCTACCACAGGAACTACTACTAATACCACGGGAACGGGCACAAAATCTTCTACCACAGACAGTACTCTTCCTACCACCACCACGAGCTCTCCTACTTCTACCACAGACAATACTACTCCTAACTCCACCACGAGCAAAAGTACTTCTAGCACAGAAACGACTACTCCTACCACCACCACGAGTGCAACTACTACTACCACTGACACTACTACTCCTACCACCACCATGAGTGCACATATTTCTACAAAAGACATTACTACTCCTACCAACCCCACGATCACCAGTCCGTCTACCACAGAAACTACTACTCCTACCACCGCCACAAGAGCACCTACTTGTACCACAGACCCTGTTACTCCTACCACCACCAAGAGCACTCCTACTTCTACCACAGAAACTACTACTCCAACCACCACAACGAACACTCCTACTTCTACTGCAGAAACTACTGCTCCTAAAACCACCACGAGCGAACTACATCTACCAGAGATACTACTACTCCTAACACCACCACGAGCGCTCCTACTTCCATCACAGACACTATTACTCCAAGTAGCACCACGAGCGCTCCTCCTTCTACCACAGACACTACTCCTCCTACCAACACAACGAGCATTCCTACTTCTATCAAAGAAACTACTACCCTACCAACACCATGAGCATTCCAACTTCTACCACAGAACATGCAACTCCAACCACCACCACAAGCGTTACTACTTCTACCACAAAACCTGCTTCTCCTACCACCACTGCGAGTGGATCTACTTGTACCGCAAAACCTTCTACACCTACCACCACAACGAGAGCACCTACTTCTACCACAGGCCCTGCTACCTCTACTTCCATCACGAGCGATCCTATTTCTACAACAGAAACTACTACTCCTACCAACAGGAAGAGAGCTCCTACTTCTGCTACAGAAACTACTATTCCTACCACCACCACGAACGCAACTACTTCTACCACAGAAACTACTACTCCTACCACCACAGCGAGAGCCCCTAATTCTACCCCAGAAACTACTACTACCACAACCAGCACAAGCGCTCCCATATTTTCCACAGAACCTGCTACTCCTACCACCATCACGAGCGAAACTACTTCTACCACAGACACGACTATTCCCACCACCACCACGAGCACTCCTACTTCTACCGCAGATAGTACTACTCCTTCCAGCACCACGAGCGCTCCAATTTCTCCCAAAAAATCTACTACTCCTACCATCACCACTAGCTCTCCTACTTCTAACAGAGAAACAACTACTACCAGCACCACGAACACTTCTACTTGTACCACAGTCTGTGCAACTTCTACCACCACAACGAACTCTCCTACTTCTAACACAGAACATGCTACTCCAACACCACCACGAGGGCAAGTACTTCTACCACAGAATATACTACTCCTACCACCACCATGAGCGCTCATACACCTACCACAGACATTACTACTCCTAACACCACATTGAGGGCTCCTACTTCTAACACAGACACGACTACTAGTACAACGATCACGAGCGATCTTAGTTCTACCACAGAATCAGCCACTCCTACTACCATCACCATTGCCACTACTTATACCTGAGACCCTGCTACACCTACCACCACCGCGAGAGCAACAACTTCTACCACAGGCCCTCCTACACCTCCGACCAACACAAGCGCACCAAATTCTACCACATTAACTACTACTACTATGAACACGTAGAGTGCTCCTACAGCTACCACAGTCACTAGTACTCCTACAACCACCATGAGTGCAATTACTTATAACACAGATACTGCTACTCTTGCCACCATCACGAGCGCAAGTACATCTACCACAGACACTACTACTCCTGACATCAACATAAGTGCTTCAATTTCTACTACAGACTCTACTACTCGTACACCCACCACGAGCGCAACTACTTCTAACACAGACACTACTGCTGCTGTCACAACCATGGCCCTCCTACTTCTACCAGATACCATGCAACTACTACCAGCAGGAAAAGCGCTCTTACTTCTAACACAGACAGTACTACTCTAACTACGAACACGAGCACTCCTACTTCTATCACAATACCTGCTACTCCTACCACCACCCCGAGCACAACTAATTCTACCACAGACCGTGCAACTACTACCACCACCACTAGAGCTCCTACATCTACCACAGACGATAGTAATTCTACCACCAGCACTAGCACAACTACTTCTACCACCGAAACTACTACTCCTACCACCAGCACGATTGCAACTATTTCTACCACAGACCCTGCTATTCTTACCACAACCACGAGAGCATCTACTTCTACCACAGGCCCTGCTACTACTACCACAACCATGAGCACTCCTAATTCTACCACAGACACTACTTCTCCTACCACCACCACGATGGCTCCTACTTCTACCACAGAATCAAATACTCCTACCACCACCACAAGCACTCCTGCTTCTACCACAGAAACTACTACTCCTACCACCTGCGCGAGCTCTCCTGCTTCTACCACAATATCTACTACTCCTACCAAAAACACGAGTGCAAGTACTTCTACTACAGAAACTTATACTCCTACCAACAACAGGAGCTCTCCTACTTCTACCATAGAAACTACTACTCCTGCCACCATCACGAGCACTCCTACTTCTACCGCAGAATCAACTACTTCTTCCTCAACCAGGCACGCTCCTACTTCTAGCACATACACTACTACTCCTGCCACCACCACGAGCGCTCCTACTTATACCATAGACACTACTACTCTTACCAACACCACGAGTGCTCCTATTTCTATGAAAGAAACTACTACCCTACCACCACCATGAGTGATCCTACTTCTACCACAAAACCTGCTACCCCTTCCACCATCACGATACCACCTACTGCTACCACAGGCCCTTCTACACCTTCCACCAACATGAGTGATCCTACTTCTACCACAGAAACTACTACTCCTACCAATACCAACAGTGCTGCAACTTCTACCACTGAAACTATTACTCCTACCACCACCACGAGTGCAAATACATCTACCACAGACACTATTACTCTTAACTCCACCACAAGGGTTCCTATTTCTACCACAGACACTACTACTCCTGCCACCTCCACGAGCGCTTATACAACTATGAAAGTCATTATTACTCCTACCACCCCCACGAGAACCACTGTTTCTAACACAGAAACTACTACTCCTACCACCACCACGAGAGCACCTACTTGTACAACAGACCCTGCTACACCTACCACCGCCACGAGAGCAACAACTTCTACCACAGGCCCTCCTACTCCTATGACCAACACAAGAGCACCAAATTCTACCACAGTAACTACTACTACTATGAACACGTAGAGTGCTCCTACAGCTACCACAGTCACTAGTACTCCTACCGCCACCATGAGTGCAATTACTTCTAACACAGATACTACTACTCTTACCACCACCACGAGCGCAAGTACATCTACCACAGACACTACTACTCCTAACACCAACATGAGTGCTTCAATTTCTACTACAGACTCTACTACTCCTACACCAACCACGAGCGCAACTACTTCTACCACAGACACTACTGCTGCTATCACAACCATGGCCCTCCTACTTCTACCAGATACCATGCAATTACTACCAGCAGGAAAAGCGCTCTTACTTCTAACACAGACAGTACTACTCTAACTACGAACACGAGCACTCCTACTTCTATCACAATACCTGCTACTCCTACCACCACCCCGAGCACAACTAATTCTACCACAGACCGTGCAACTACTACCACCACCACTAGAGCTCCTACATCTACCACAGACGACAGTTATTCTACCACCAGCACTAGCGCACCTACTTCTACCACCGAAACCACTACTCCTAGCACCACCGCGATTGCAACCACTTCTACCACAGACCCTGCTATCCTTACCGCAACCACGAGAACATCTACTTCTACCACAGGCCCTGCTACTACTACCACAACCATGAGCACTCCTAATTCTACCACAGACACTACATCTCCTACCACCACCACGATGGCTCCTACTTCTACCACAGAATCAAATACTCCTACCACCACCACAAGCGCTCCTGCTTCTACCACAGAAACTACTATTTCTACCACCAGCACGAGTGCAAGTACTTCTAATACAGAAACTAATACTCCTACCAACAACAAGAGCACTCCTACTTCTACCATTGAAACTACTACTCCTGCCACCGTCACGAGCAGTCCTACATCTACCGCAGAATCTACTACTCCTACCTCAATCACGAGCACTGCTACTTCTAGCACATACACTACTACTCCTGCCACCACCACGAGCGCTCCTACTTCTACCACAGACACTACTACTCTTACCAACACCACGAGCACTCCTATTTCTATGAAAGAAACTACTACCCTACCACCACCATGAGCGATCCTACTTCTACCACAAAACCTGCTACACCTTCCACCATCACGAGACCACCTACTGCTACCACAGGCCCTTCTACACTTTCCACCAACATGAGTGATCCTACTTCTACCACAGAAACTACTACTCCTACCAATACCAACAGTGCTCCTACTTCTACCACAGACACTACTACTCTCAGCACCTCCACGAGCACTCCTACATTTACCACAGACACAACTACTCCTATCAACACAACGAGCACTCCTACTTCTACCAAGGAAACTATTACCCTACCACCACCATGAGCGCTCCTAATTCTACCACAGAACATGCAACTACAAACACCACCACAGGCGGTACTACTTCTAGCACAAAACCTGCTACTCCTACCACCACCACGAGTGCAACTACTTGTACCACAAACATGCTACTCCTTCCAACACTATGAAAGCACCTACTTCTACCACAGGCCCTGCTACTACTACCTCCATCACGAGCGATCATACTTCTACCACAGAAAATACTACTCCTACCACCAAGAGTGCTCCTACTTCTACCACAGAAACTACTAGTTCTCCCACCACCACGAGTGCAACTACTTCTACCACAGACACTACTCTTCCTACCACCAGAACGAGAGCCACTACTTCTACCTTAGAAACTACTACTACCACAAACACCATGAGTGCTCCTTCTTCTACCACAAAACCTGTTACACCTACCACCACCACGAGCGATCCTACTTCTACCACAGACTCTACTACACCTACCACCACCACGAGCAATCCTACTTCTACCACAGAATCAACTACTCCTAACACCATCACGAGCGCTCCTGCTTCTACCACAGAAACTACTACTTTTACCACCAGCACGAGTGCAACAACTCCTACTACAGACACTAATACACCTACAACCAGGACGAGTGTTCCTACTTCTACCACAGTCACTACTACTCTCACCAACACCACAAGCGCTCCTACTTCTACCACAGACAGTACTACTCCTACCAACACCATGTGCGCTACTACCTCTAACAAAGTATCTAGTACTCTGAACACCACCACGAGCTCTCCTACTTCTACCAGAGAAACCAATACTACCAAGACCATGAGCGCTCCTAATACTTCCACAGACTGTGCAACTCCTACCACCACCAAGTGTGCTCCTACTTCAAACACAGACCATGCTTCTCCTAACACCAACACGAGCAAAACTACTTCTAACAGCGACCCTGTTACTCGTACCACTACCATGAGAGCACCTACTTCTACCACAGGCACTGCAACTGCTTCCACCACAATGAGCGCTCCTAATTCAACCACAGAAATTAAACACCCAACAGCACCACGAGCGCCCCTACTTCTACTACAGACACTAGTACTCCTACCACCACCAGGAACGCTCCTACTTCTACCACAGGAACTACTACTAATACCACGGGAACGGGCACAAAATCTTCTACCACAGACAGTACTCTTCCTACCACCACCACGAGCTCTCCTATTTCTACCACAGACAATACTACTCCTAACTCCACCACGAGCAAAAGTACTTCTAGCACAGAAACGACTACTCCTACCACCACCACGAGTGCAACTACTACTACCACTGACACTACTACTCCTACCACCACCATGAGTGCACATATTTCTACAAAAGACATTACTACTCCTACCAACCCCACGATCACCAGTCCGTCTACCACAGAAACTACTACTCCTACCACCGCCACAAGAGCACCTACTTGTACCACAGACCCTGTTACTCCTACCACCACCAAGAGCACTCCTACTTCTACCACAGAAACTACTACTCCAACCACCACAACGAACACTCCTACTTCTACTGCAGAAACTACTGCTCCTAAAACCACCACGAGCGAACTACATCTACCAGAGATACTACTACTCCTAACACCACCACGAGCGCTCCTACTTCCATCACAGACACTATTACTCCAAGTAGCACCACGAGCGCTCCTCCTTCTACCACAGACACTACTCCTCCTACCAACACAACGAGCATTCCTACTTCTATCAAAGAAACTACTACCCTACCAACACCATGAGCATTCCAACTTCTACCACAGAACATGCAACTCCAACCACCACCACAAGCGTTACTACTTCTACCACAAAACCTGCTTCTCCTACCACCACTGCGAGTGGATCTACTTGTACCGCAAAACCTTCTACACCTACCACCACAACGAGAGCACCTACTTCTACCACAGGCCCTGCTACCTCTACTTCCATCACGAGCGATCCTATTTCTACAACAGAAACTACTACTCCTACCAACAGGAAGAGAGCTCCTACTTCTGCTACAGAAACTACTATTCCTACCACCACCACGAACGCAACTACTTCTACCACAGAAACTACTACTCCTACCACCACAGCGAGAGCCCCTAATTCTACCCCAGAAACTACTACTACCACAACCAGCACAAGCGCTCCCATATTTTCCACAGAACCTACTACTCCTACCACCATCACGAGCGAAACTACTTCTACCACAGACACGACTATTCCCACCACCACCACGAGCACTCCTACTTCTACCGCAGATAGTACTACTCCTTCCAGCACCACGAGCGCTCCAATTTCTCCCAAAAAATCTACTACTCCTACCATCACCACTAGCTCTCCTACTTCTAACAGAGAAACAACTACTACCAGCACCACGAACACTTCTACTTGTACCACAGTCTGTGCAACTTCTACCACCACAACGAACTCTCCTACTTCTAACACAGAACATGCTACTCCAACACCACCACGAGGGCAAGTACTTCTACCACAGAATATACTACTCCTACCACCACCACGAGCGCTCATACACCTAACACAGACATTACTACTCCTAACACCACATTGAGGGCTCCTACTTCTACCACAGACACGACTACTAGTACAACGATCACGAGCGATCTTACTTCTACCACAGAATCAGCCACTCCTACTACCATCACCATTGCCACTACTTATACCTGAGACCCTGCTACACCTACCACCACCGCGAGAGCAACAACTTCTACCACAGGCCCTCCTACACCTCCGACCAACACAAGCGCACCAAATTCTACCACATTAACTACTACTACTATGAACACGTAGAGTGCTCCTACAGCTACCACAGTCACTAGTACTCCTACAACCACCATGAGTGCAATTACTTATAACACAGATACTACTACTCTTGCCACCACCACGAGCGCAAGTACATCTACCACAGACACTACTACTCCTGACATCAACATAAGTGCTTCAATTTCTACTACAGACTCTACTACTCGTACACCCACCACGAGCGCAACTACTTCTAACACAGACACTACTGCTGCTATCACAACCATGGCCCTCCTACTTCTACCAGATACCGTGCAACTACTAGCAGCAGGAATAGCACTCTTACTTCTTACACAGACAGTACTACTCTAACCACAACCACGAGCACTCCTACTTTTACCACAATACCTGCTACTGCTACCACCACCCCGAGCACAACTAATTCTCCCACAGACCGTGCAACTACTACCACCACCACTAGAGCTCCTACATCTACCACAGACGATAGTAATTCTACCACCAGCACTAGCACAACTACTTCTACCACCGAAACTACTACTCCTACCACCAGCACGATTGCAACTATTTCTACCACAGACCCTGCTATACTTACCACAACCACGAGAGCATCTACTTCTACCACAGGCCCTGCTACTACTACCACAACCATGAGCACTCCTAATTCTACCACAGACACTACTTCTCCTACCACCACCACGATGGCTCCTACTTCTACCACAGAATCAAATACTCCTACCACCACCACAAGCACTCCTGCTTCTACCACAGAAACTACTACTCCTACCACCTGCACGAGCTCTCCTGCTTCTACCACAATATCTACTACTCCTACCAAAAACACGAGTGCAAGTACTTCTACTACAGAAACTTATACTCCTACCAACAACAGGAGCTCTCCTACTTCTACCATAGAAACTACTACTCCTGCCACCATCACGAGCACTCCTACTTCTACCGCAGAATCAACTACTTCTTCCTCAACCAGGCACGCTCCTACTTCTCGCACATACACTACTACTCCTGCCACCACCACGAGCGCTCCTACTTATACCATAGACACTACTACTCTTACCAACACCACGAGTGCTCCTATTTCTATGAAAGAAACTACTACCCTACCACCACCATGAGTGATCCTACTTCTACCACAAAACCTGCTACCCCTTCCACCATCACGATACCACCTACTGCTACCACAGGCCCTTCTACACCTTCCACCAACATGAGTGATCCTACTTCTACCACAGAAACTACTACTCCTACCAATACCAACAGTGCTGCAACTTCTACCACTGAAACTATTACTCCTACCACCACCACGAGTGCAAATACATCTACCACAGACACTATTACTCTTAACTCCACCACAAGGGTTCCTATTTCTACCACAGACACTACTACTCCTGCCACCTCCACGAGCGCTTATACAACTATGAAAGTCATTATTACTCCTACCACCCCCACGAGAACCACTGTTTCTAACACAGAAACTACTACTCCTACCACCACCACGAGAGCACCTACTTGTACAACAGACCCTGCTACACCTACCACCGCCACGAGAGCAACAACTTCTACCACAGGCCCTCCTACTCCTATGACCAACACAAGAGCACCAAATTCTACCACAGTAACTACTACTACTATGAACACGTAGAGTGCTCCTACAGCTACCACAGTCACTAGTACTCCTACCGCCACCATGAGTGCAATTACTTCTAACACAGATACTACTACTCTTACCACCACCACGAGCGCAAGTACATCTACCACAGACACTACTACTCCTAACACCAACATGAGTGCTTCAATTTCTACTACAGACTCTACTACTCCTACACCAACCACGAGCGCAACTACTTCTACCACAGACACTACTGCTGCTATCACAACCATGGCCCTCCTACTTCTACCAGATACCGTGCAACTACTACCAGCAGGAAAAGCGCTCTTACTTCTAACACAGACAGTACTACTCTAACCACGAACACGAGCACTCCTACTTCTACCACAATACCTGCTACTCCTACCACCACCCCGAGCACAACTAATTCTACCACAGACCGTGCAACTACTACCACCACCACTAGAGCTCCTACATCTACCACAGACGACAGTTATTCTACCACCAGCACTAGCGCACCTACTTCTACCACCGAAACCACTACTCCTACCACCACCGCGATTGCAACCACTTCTACCACAGACCCTGCTATACTTACCACAACCACGAGAACATCTACTTCTACCACAGGCCCTGCTACTACTACCACAACCATGAGCACTCCTAATTCTACCACAGACACTACATCTCCTAAACCCACCACGATGGCTCCTACTTCTACCACAGAATCAAATACTCCTACCACCACCACAAGCGCTCCTGCTTCTACCACAGAAACTACTACTCCTACCACCAGCACGAGTGCAAGTACTTCTAATACAGAAACTAATACTCCTACCAACAACAAGAGCACTCCTACTTCTACCATTGAAACTACTACTCCTGCCACCGTCACGAGCAGTCCTACATCTACCGCAGAATCTACTACTCCTACCTCAATCACGAGCACTGCTACTTCTAGCACATACACTACTACTCCTGCCACCACCACGAGCGCTCCTACTTCTACCACAGACACTACTACTGTAACCAACACCACGAGCACTCCTATTTCTATGAAAGAAACTACTACCCTACCACCACCATGAGCGATCCTACTTCTACCACAAAACCTGCTACACCTTCCACCATCACGAGACCACCTACTGCTACCACAGGCCCTTCTACACTTTCCACCAACATGAGTGATCCTACTTCTACCACAGAAACTACTACTCCTAACAATACCAACAGTGCTCCTACTTCTACCACAGACACTACTACTCCCAGCACCTCCACGAGCACTCCTACATCTACCACAGACACAACTACTCCTATCAACACAACGAGCACTCCTACTTCTACCAAGGAAACTATTACCCTACCACCACCATGAGCGCTCCTAATTCTACCACAGAACATGCAACTACAAACACCACCACAGGCGGTACTACTTCTAGCACAAAACCTGCTACTCCTACCACCACCACGAGTGCAACTACTTGTACCACAAACATGCTACTCCTTCCAACACTATGAAAGCACCTACTTCTACCACAGGCCCTGCTACTACTACCTCCATCACGAGCGATCATACTTCTACCACAGAAAATACTACTCCTACCACCAAGAGTGCTCCTACTTCTACCACAGAAACTACTAGTTCTCCCACCACCACGAGTGCAACTACTTCTACCACAGACACTACTCTTCCTACCACCAGAACGAGAGCCACTACTTCTACCCTAGAAACTACTACTACCACAAACACCATGAGTGCTCCTTCTTCTACCACAAAACCTGTTACACCTACCACCACCACGAGCGATCCTACTGATACCACAGACACTACTACACCTACCACCACCACGAGCAATCCTACTTCTACCACAGAATCAACTACTCCTAACATCATCACGAGCGCTCCTGCTTCTACCACAGAAACTACTACTTTTACCACCAGCACGAGTGCAACAACTCCTACTACAGACACTAATACACCTACAACCAGGACGAGTGTTCCTACTTCTACCACAGTCACTACTACTCTCACCAACACCACGAGCGCTCCTACTTCTACCACAGACAGTACTACTCCTACCACCACCATGTGCGCTACTACCTCTAACAAAGTATCTAGTACTCTGAACACCACCACGAGCTCTCCTACTTCTACCAGAGAAACCAATACTACCAAGACCATGAGCGCTCCTAATACTTCCACAGACTGTGCAACTCCTACCACCACCAAGTGTGCTCCTACTTCAAACACAGACCATGCTTCTCCTAACACCAACACGAGCAAAACTACATCTAATAGCGACCCTGTTACTCGTACCACTACCATGAGAGCACCTACTTCTACCACAGGCACTGCAACTGCTTCCACCACAATGAGCGCTCCTAATTCAACCACAGAAATTAAACACCCACCAGCACCACGAGCGCCCCTACTTCTACTACAGACACTAGTACTCCTACCACCACCAGGAACGCTCCTACTTCTACCACAGGAACTACTACTAATACCACGGGAACGGGCACAAAATCTTCTACCACAGACAGTACTCTTCCTACCACCACCACGAGCTCTCCTACTTCTACCACAGACAATACTACTCCTAACTCCACCACGAGCAAAAGTACTTCTAGCACAGAAACGACTACTCCTACCACCACCACGAGTGCAACTACTACTACCACTGACACTACTACTCCTACCACCACCATGAGTGCACATATTTCTACAAAAGACATTACTACTCCTACCAACCCCACGATCACCAGTCCGTCTACCACAGAAACTACTACTCCTACCACCACCACAAGAGCACCTACTTGTACCACAGACCCTGTTACTCCTACCACCACCAAGAGCACTCCTACTTCTACCACAGAAACTACTACTCCAACCACCACAACGAACACTCCTACTTCTACTGCAGAAACTACTGCTCCTAAAACCACCACGAGCAAACTACATCTACCAGAGATACTACTACTCCTAACACCACCACGAGCGCTCCTACTTCCATCACAGACACTATTACTCCAAGTAGCACCACGAGCGCTCCTCCTTCTACCACAGACACTACTCCTCCTACCAACACAACGAGCATTCCTACTTCTATCAAAGAAACTACTACCCTACCAACACCATGAGCATTCCAACTTCTACCACAGAACATGCAACTCCAACCACCACCACAAGCGTTACTACTTCTACCACAAAACCTGCTTCTCCTACCACCACTGCGAGTGGATCTACTTGTACCGCAAAACCTTCTACACCTACCACCACAACGAGAGCACCTACTTCTACCACAGGCCCTGCTACCTCTACTTCCATCACGAGTGATCCTATTTCTACAACAGAAACTACTACTCCTACCAACAGGAAGAGAGCTGCTACTTCTGCTACAGAAACTACTATTCCTACCACCACCAGGAACGCAACTACTTCTACCACAGAAACTACTACTCCTACCACCACAGCGAGAGCCCCTAATTCTACCCCAGAAACTACTACTACCACAACAACCACAAGCGCTCCCATATTTTCCACAGGACCTGCTACTCCTACCACCATCACGAGCGAAACTACTTCTACCACAGACACTACTATTCCCACCACCACCACGAGCACTCCTACTTCTACCGCAGATAGTACTACTCCTTCCAGCACCACGAGCGCTCCAATTTCTCCCAAAAAATCTACTACTCCTACCATCACCACTAGCTCTCCTACTTCTAACAGAGAAACAACTACTACCAGCACCACGAACACTTCTACTTGTACCACAGTCTGTGCAACTTCTACCACCACAACGAACTCTCCTACTTCTAACACAGAACATGCTACTCCAACACCACCACGAGGGCAAGTACTTCTACCACAGAATATACTACTCCTACCACCACCACGAGCGCTCATACACCTACCACAGACATTACTACTCCTAACACCACATTGAGGGCTCCTACTTCTACCACAGACACGACTACTAGTACAACGATCACGAGCGATCTTACTTCTACCACAGAATCAGCCACTCCTACTACCATCACCATTGCCACTACTTATACCTGAGACCCTGCTACACCTACCACCACCGCGAGAGCAACAACTTCTACCACAGGCCCTCCTACACCTCCGACCAACACAAGCGCACCAAATTCTACCACATTAACTACTACTACTATGAACACGTAGAGTGCTCCTACAGCTACCACAGTCACTAGTACTCCTACAACCACCATGAGTGCAATTACTTATAACACAGATACTACTACTCTTGCCACCACCACGAGCGCAAGTACATCTACCACAGACACTACTACTCCTGACATCAACATAAGTGCTTCAATTTCTACTACAGACTCTACTACTCGTACACCCACCACGAGCGCAACTACTTCTAACACAGACACTACTGCTGCTATCACAACCATGGCCCTCCTACTTCTACCAGATACCGTGCAACTACTAGCAGCAGGAATAGCACTCTTACTTCTTACACAGACAGTACTACTCTAACCACAACCACGAGCACTCCTACTTTTACCACAATACCTGCTACTGCTACCACCACCCCGAGCACAACTAATTCTCCCACAGACCGTGCAACTACTACCACCACCACTAGAGCTCCTACATCTACCACAGACGATAGTAATTCTACCACCAGCACTAGCACAACTACTTCTACCACCGAAACTACTACTCCTACCACCAGCACGATTGCAACTATTTCTACCACAGACCCTGCTATACTTACCACAACCACGAGAGCATCTACTTCTACCACAGGCCCTGCTACTACTACCACAACCATGAGCACTCCTAATTCTACCACAGACACTACTTCTCCTACCACCACCACGATGGCTCCTACTTCTACCACAGAATCAAATACTCCTACCACCACCACAAGCACTCCTGCTTCTACCACAGAAACTACTACTCCTACCACCTGCACGAGCTCTCCTGCTTCTACCACAATATCTACTACTCCTACCAAAAACACGAGTGCAAGTACTTCTACTACAGAAACTTATACTCCTACCAACAACAGGAGCTCTCCTACTTCTACCATAGAAACTACTACTCCTGCCACCATCACGAGCACTCCTACTTCTACCGCAGAATCAACTACTTCTTCCTCAACCAGGCACGCTCCTACTTCTCGCACATACACTACTACTCCTGCCACCACCACGAGCGCTCCTACTTATACCATAGACACTACTACTCTTACCAACACCACGAGTGCTCCTATTTCTATGAAAGAAACTACTACCCTACCACCACCATGAGTGATCCTACTTCTACCACAAAACCTGCTACCCCTTCCACCATCACGATACCACCTACTGCTACCACAGGCCCTTCTACACCTTCCACCAACATGAGTGATCCTACTTCTACCACAGAAACTACTACTCCTACCAATACCAACAGTGCTGCAACTTCTACCACTGAAACTATTACTCCTACCACCACCACGAGTGCAAATACATCTACCACAGACACTATTACTCTTAACTCCACCACAAGGGTTCCTATTTCTACCACAGACACTACTACTCCTGCCACCTCCACGAGCGCTTATACAACTATGAAAGTCATTATTACTCCTACCACCCCCACGAGAACCACTGTTTCTAACACAGAAACTACTACTCCTACCACCACCACGAGAGCACCTACTTGTACAACAGACCCTGCTACACCTACCACCGCCACGAGAGCAACAACTTCTACCACAGGCCCTCCTACTCCTATGACCAACACAAGAGCACCAAATTCTACCACAGTAACTACTACTACTATGAACACGTAGAGTGCTCCTACAGCTACCACAGTCACTAGTACTCCTACCGCCACCATGAGTGCAATTACTTCTAACACAGATACTACTACTCTTACCACCACCACGAGCGCAAGTACATCTACCACAGACACTACTACTCCTAACACCAACATGAGTGCTTCAATTTCTACTACAGACTCTACTACTCCTACACCAACCACGAGCGCAACTACTTCTACCACAGACACTACTGCTGCTATCACAACCATGGCCCTCCTACTTCTACCAGATACCGTGCAACTACTACCAGCAGGAAAAGCGCTCTTACTTCTAACACAGACAGTACTACTCTAACCACGAACACGAGCACTCCTACTTCTACCACAATACCTGCTACTCCTACCACCACCCCGAGCACAACTAATTCTACCACAGACCGTGCAACTACTACCACCACCACTAGAGCTCCTACATCTACCACAGACGACAGTTATTCTACCACCAGCACTAGCGCACCTACTTCTACCACCGAAACCACTACTCCTACCACCACCGCGATTGCAACCACTTCTACCACAGACCCTGCTATACTTACCACAACCACGAGAACATCTACTTCTACCACAGGCCCTGCTACTACTACCACAACCATGAGCACTCCTAATTCTACCACAGACACTACATCTCCTAAACCCACCACGATGGCTCCTACTTCTACCACAGAATCAAATACTCCTACCACCACCACAAGCGCTCCTGCTTCTACCACAGAAACTACTACTCCTACCACCAGCACGAGTGCAAGTACTTCTAATACAGAAACTAATACTCCTACCAACAACAAGAGCACTCCTACTTCTACCATTGAAACTACTACTCCTGCCACCGTCACGAGCAGTCCTACATCTACCGCAGAATCTACTACTCCTACCTCAATCACGAGCACTGCTACTTCTAGCACATACACTACTACTCCTGCCACCACCACGAGCGCTCCTACTTCTACCACAGACACTACTACTGTAACCAACACCACGAGCACTCCTATTTCTATGAAAGAAACTACTACCCTACCACCACCATGAGCGATCCTACTTCTACCACAAAACCTGCTACACCTTCCACCATCACGAGACCACCTACTGCTACCACAGGCCCTTCTACACTTTCCACCAACATGAGTGATCCTACTTCTACCACAGAAACTACTACTCCTAACAATACCAACAGTGCTCCTACTTCTACCACAGACACTACTACTCCCAGCACCTCCACGAGCACTCCTACATCTACCACAGACACAACTACTCCTATCAACACAACGAGCACTCCTACTTCTACCAAGGAAACTATTACCCTACCACCACCATGAGCGCTCCTAATTCTACCACAGAACATGCAACTACAAACACCACCACAGGCGGTACTACTTCTAGCACAAAACCTGCTACTCCTACCACCACCACGAGTGCAACTACTTGTACCACAAACATGCTACTCCTTCCAACACTATGAAAGCACCTACTTCTACCACAGGCCCTGCTACTACTACCTCCATCACGAGCGATCATACTTCTACCACAGAAAATACTACTCCTACCACCAAGAGTGCTCCTACTTCTACCACAGAAACTACTAGTTCTCCCACCACCACGAGTGCAACTACTTCTACCACAGACACTACTCTTCCTACCACCAGAACGAGAGCCACTACTTCTACCCTAGAAACTACTACTACCACAAACACCATGAGTGCTCCTTCTTCTACCACAAAACCTGTTACACCTACCACCACCACGAGCGATCCTACTGATACCACAGACACTACTACACCTACCACCACCACGAGCAATCCTACTTCTACCACAGAATCAACTACTCCTAACATCATCACGAGCGCTCCTGCTTCTACCACAGAAACTACTACTTTTACCACCAGCACGAGTGCAACAACTCCTACTACAGACACTAATACACCTACAACCAGGACGAGTGTTCCTACTTCTACCACAGTCACTACTACTCTCACCAACACCACGAGCGCTCCTACTTCTACCACAGACAGTACTACTCCTACCACCACCATGTGCGCTACTACCTCTAACAAAGTATCTAGTACTCTGAACACCACCACGAGCTCTCCTACTTCTACCAGAGAAACCAATACTACCAAGACCATGAGCGCTCCTAATACTTCCACAGACTGTGCAACTCCTACCACCACCAAGTGTGCTCCTACTTCAAACACAGACCATGCTTCTCCTAACACCAACACGAGCAAAACTACATCTAATAGCGACCCTGTTACTCGTACCACTACCATGAGAGCACCTACTTCTAACACAGGCACTGCAACTGCTTCCACCACAATGAGCGCTCCTAATTCAACCACAGAAATTAAACACCCACCAGCACCACGAGCGCCCCTACTTCTACTACAGACACTAGTACTCCTACCACCACCAGGAACGCTCCTACTTCTACCACAGGAACTACTACTAATACCACGGGAACGGGCACAAAATCTTCTACCACAGACAGTACTCTTCCTACCACCACCACGAGCTCTCCTACTTCTACCACAGACAATACTACTCCTAACTCCACCACGAGCAAAAGTACTTCTAGCACAGAAACGACTACTCCTACCACCACCACGAGTGCAACTACTACTACCACTGACACTACTACTCCTACCACCACCATGAGTGCACATATTTCTACAAAAGACATTACTACTCCTACCAACCCCACGATCACCAGTCCGTCTACCACAGAAACTACTACTCCTACCACCACCACAAGAGCACCTACTTGTACCACAGACCCTGTTACTCCTACCACCACCAAGAGCACTCCTACTTCTACCACAGAAACTACTACTCCAACCACCACAACGAACACTCCTACTTCTACTGCAGAAACTACTGCTCCTAAAACCACCACGAGCAAACTACATCTACCAGAGATACTACTACTCCTAACACCACCACGAGCGCTCCTACTTCCATCACAGACACTATTACTCCAAGTAGCACCACGAGCGCTCCTCCTTCTACCACAGACACTACTCCTCCTACCAACACAACGAGCATTCCTACTTCTATCAAAGAAACTACTACCCTACCAACACCATGAGCATTCCAACTTCTACCACAGAACATGCAACTCCAACCACCACCACAAGCGTTACTACTTCTACCACAAAACCTGCTTCTCCTACCACCACTGCGAGTGGATCTACTTGTACCGCAAAACCTTCTACACCTACCACCACAACGAGAGCACCTACTTCTACCACAGGCCCTGCTACCTCTACTTCCATCACGAGTGATCCTATTTCTACAACAGAAACTACTACTCCTACCAACAGGAAGAGAGCTGCTACTTCTGCTACAGAAACTACTATTCCTACCACCACCAGGAACGCAACTACTTCTACCACAGAAACTACTACTCCTACCACCACAGCGAGAGCCCCTAATTCTACCCCAGAAACTACTACTACCACAACAACCACAAGCGCTCCCATATTTTCCACAGGACCTGCTACTCCTACCACCATCACGAGCGAAACTACTTCTACCACAGACACTACTATTCCCACCACCACCACGAGCACTCCTACTTCTACCGCAGATAGTACTACTCCTTCCAGCACCACGAGCGCTCCAATTTCTCCCAAAAAATCTACTACTCCTACCATCACCACTAGCTCTCCTACTTCTAACAGAGAAACAACTACTACCAGCACCACGAACACTTCTACTTGTACCACAGTCTGTGCAACTTCTACCACCACAACGAACTCTCCTACTTCTAACACAGAACATGCTACTCCAACACCACCACGACGGCAAGTACTTCTACCACAGAATATACTACTCCTACCACCACCACGAGCGCTCATACACCTACCACAGACATTACTACTCCTAACACCACATTGAGGGCTCCTACTTCTACCACAGACACGACTACTAGTACAACGATCACGAGCGATCTTACTTCTACCACAGAATCAGCCACTCCTACTACCATCACCATTGCCACTACTTATACCTGAGACCCTGCTACACCTACCACCACCGCGAGAGCAACAACTTCTACCACAGGCCCTCCTACACCTCCGACCAACACAAGCGCACCAAATTCTACCACATTAACTACTACTACTATGAACACGTAGAGTGCTCCTACAGCTACCACAGTCACTAGTACTCCTACAACCACCATGAGTGCAATTACTTATAACACAGATACTACTACTCTTGCCACCACCACGAGCGCAAGTACATCTACCACAGACACTACTACTCCTGACATCAACATAAGTGCTTCAATTTCTACTACAGACTCTACTACTCGTACACCCACCACGAGCGCAACTACTTCTAACACAGACACTACTGCTGCTATCACAACCATGGTCCTCCTACTTCTACCAGATACCGTGCAACTACTAGCAGCAGGAATAGCACTCTTACTTCTTACACAGACAGTACTACTCTAACCACAACCACGAGCACTCCTACTTTTACCACAATACCTGCTACTGCTACCACCACCCCGAGCACAACTAATTCTCCCACAGACCGTGCAACTACTACCACCACCACTAGAGCTCCTACATCTACCACAGACGATAGTAATTCTACCACCAGCACTAGCACAACTACTTCTACCACCGAAACTACTACTCCTACCACCAGCACGATTGCAACTATTTCTACCACAGACCCTGCTCTTCTTACTACAACCACGAGAGCATCTACTTCTACCACAGGCCCTGCTACTACTACCACAACCATGAGCACTCCTAATTCTACCACAGACACTACTTCTCATACCACCACCACGATGGCTCCTACTTCTACCACAGAATCAAATACTCCTACCACCACCACAAGCACTCCTGCTTCTACCACAGAAACTACTACTCCTACCACCTGCACGAGCTCTCCTGCTTCTACCACAATATCTACTACTCCTACCAAAAACACGAGTGCAAGTACTTCTACTACAGAAACTTATACTCCTACCAACAACAGGAGCTCTCCTACTTCTACCATAGAAACTACTACTCCTGCCACCATCACGAGCACTCCTACTTCTACCGCAGAATCAACTACTTCTTCCTCAACCAGGCACGCTCCTACTTCTAGCACATACACTACTACTCCTGCCACCACCACGAGCGCTCCTACTTATACCATAGACACTACTACTCTTACCAACACCACGAGTGCTCCTATTTCTATGAAAGAAACTACTACCCTACCACCACCATGAGTGATCCTACTTCTACCACAAAACCTGCTACCCCTTCCACCATCACGATACCACCTACTGCTACCACAGGCCCTTCTACACCTTCCACCAACATGAGTGATCCTACTTCTACCACAGAAACTACTACTCCTACCAATACCAACAGTGCTGCAACTTCTACCACTGAAACTATTACTCCTACCACCACCACGAGTGCAAATACATCTACCACAGACACTATTACTCTTAACTCCACCACAAGGGTTCCTATTTCTACCACAGACACTACTACTCCTGCCACCTCCACGAGCGCTTATACAACTATGAAAGTCATTATTACTCCTACCACCCCACGAGAACCACTGTTTCTAACACAGAAACTACTACTCCTACCACCACCACGAGAGCACCTACTTGTACAACAGACCCTGCTACACCTACCACCGCCACGAGAGCAACAACTTCTACCACAGGCCCTCCTACTCCTATGACCAACACAAGAGCACCAAATTCTACCACAGTAACTACTACTACTATGAACACGTAGAGTGCTCCTACAGCTACCACAGTCACTAGTACTCCTACCACCACCATGAGTGCAATTACTTCTAACACAGATACTACTACTCTTACCACCACCACGAGCGCAAGTACATCTACCACAGACACTACTACTCCTAACACCAACATGAGTGCTTCAATTTCTACTACAGACTCTACTACTCCTACACCAACCACGAGCGCAACTACTTCTACCACAGACACTACTGCTGCTATCAACAACCATGGCCCTCCTACTTCTACCAGATACCGTGCAACTACTACCAGCAGGAAAAGCGCTCTTACTTCTAACACAGACAGTACTACTCTAACCACGAACACGAGCACTCCTACTTCTACCACAATACCTGCTACTCCTACCACCACCCCGAGCACAACTAATTCTACCACAGACCGTGCAACTACTACCACCACCACTAGAGCTCCTACATCTACCACAGACGACAGTTATTCTACCACCAGCACTAGCGCACCTACTTCTACCACCGAAACCACTACTCCTACCACCACCGCGATTGCAACCACTTCTACCACAGACCCTGCTATCCTTACCACAACCACGAGAACATCTACTTCTACCACAGGCCCTGCTACTACTACCACAACCATGAGCACTCCTAATTCTACCACAGACACTACATCTCCTACCACCACCACGATGGCTCCTACTTCTACCACAGAATCAAATACTCCTACCACCACCACAAGCGCTCCTGCTTCTACCACAGAAACTACTACTCCTACCACCAGCACGAGTGCAAGTACTTCTAATACAGAAACTAATACTCCTACCAACAACAAGAGCACTCCTACTTCTACCATTGAAACTACTACTCCTGCCACCGTCACGAGCAGTCCTACATCTACCGCAGAATCTACTACTCCTACCTCAATCACGAGCACTGCTACTTCTAGCACATACACTACTACTCCTGCCACCACCACGAGCGCTCCTACTTCTACCACAGACACTACTACTCTTACCAACACCACGAGCACTCCTATTTCTATGAAAGAAACTACTACCCTACCACCACCATGAGCGATCCTACTTCTACCACAAAACCTGCTACACCTTCCACCATCACGAGACCACCTACTGCTACCACAGGCCCTTCTACACTTTCCACCAACATGAGTGATCCTACTTCTACCACAGAAACTACTACTCCTACCAATACCAACAGTGCTCCTACTTCTACCACAGACACTACTACTCCCAGCACCTCCACGAGCACTCCTACATCTACCACAGACACAACTACTCCTATCAACACAACGAGCACTCCTACTTCTACCAAGGAAACTATTACCCTACCACCACCATGAGCGCTCCTAATTCTACCACAGAACATGCAACTACAAACACCACCACAGGCGGTACTACTTCTAGCACAAAACCTGCTACTCCTACCACCACCACGAGTGCAACTACTTGTACCACAAACATGCTACTCCTTCCAACACTATGAAAGCACCTACTTCTACCACAGGCCCTGCTACTACTACCTCCATCACGAGCGATCATACTTCTACCACAGAAAATACTACTCCTACCACCAAGAGTGCTCCTACTTCTACCACAGAAACTACTAGTTCTCCCACCACCACGAGTGCAACTACTTCTACCACAGACACTACTCTTCCTACCACCAGAACGAGAGCCACTACTTCTACCCTAGAAACTACTACTACCACAAACACCATGAGTGCTCCTTCTTCTACCACAAAACCTGTTACACCTACCACCACCACGAGCGATCCTACTTCTACCACAGACACTACTACACCTACCACCACCACGAGCAATCCTACTTCTACCACAGAATCAACTACTCCTAACACCATCACGAGCGCTCCTGCTTCTACCACAGAAACTACTACTTTTACCACCAGCACGAGTGCAACAACTCCTACTACAGACACTAATACACCTACAACCAGGACGAGTGTTCCTACTTCTACCACAGTCACTACTACTCTCACCAACACCACGAGCGCTCCTACTTCTACCACAGACAGTACTACTCCTACCACCACCATGTGTGCTACTACCCCTAACAAAGTATCTAGTACTCTGAACACCACCACGAGCTCTCCTACTTCTACCAGAGAAACCAATACTACCAAGACCATGAGCGCTCCTAATACTTCCACAGACTGTGCAACTCCTACCACCACCAAGTGTGCTCCTACTTCAAACACAGACCATGCTTCTCCTAACACCAACACGAGCAAAACTACTTCTAATAGCGACCCTGTTACTCGTACCACTACCATGAGAGCACCTACTTCTACCACAGGCACTGCAACTGCTTCCACCACAATGAGCGCTCCTAATTCAACCACAGAAATTAAACACCCACCAGCACCACGAGCGCCCCTACTTCTACTACAGACACTAGTACTCCTACCACCACCAGGAACGCTCCTACTTCTACCACAGGAACTACTACTAATACCACGGGAACGGGCACAAAATCTTCTACCACAGACAGTACTCTTCCTACCACCACCACGAGCTCTCCTACTTCTACCACAGACAATACTACTCCTAACTCCACCACGAGCAAAAGTACTTCTAGCACAGAAACGACTACTCCTACCACCACCACGAGTGCAACTACTACTACCACTGACACTACTACTCCTACCACCACCATGAGTGCACATATTTCTACAAAAGACATTACTACTCCTACCAACCCCACGATCACCAGTCCGTCTACCACAGAAACTACTACTCCTACCACCACCACAAGAGCACCTACTTGTACCACAGACCCTGTTACTCCTACCACCACCAAGAGCACTCCTACTTCTACCACAGAAACTACTACTCCAACCACCACAACGAACACTCCTACTTCTACTGCAGAAACTACTGCTCCTAAAACCACCACGAGCGAACTACATCTACCAGAGATAGTACTACTCCTAACACCACCACGAGCGCTCCTACTTCCATCACAGACACTATTACTCCAAGTAGCACCACGAGCGCTCCTCCTTCTACCACAGACACTACTCCTCCTACCAACACAACGAGCATTCCTACTTCTATCAAAGAAACTACTACCCTACCAACACCATGAGCATTCCAACTAATACCACAGAACATGCAACTCCAACCACCACCACAAGCGTTACTACTTCTACCACAAAACCTGCTTCTCCTACCACCACTGCGAGTGGATCTACTTGTACCGCAAAACCTTCTACACCTACCACCACAACGAGAGCACCTACTTCTACCACAGGCCCTGCTACCTCTACTTCCATCACGAGCGATCCTATTTCTACAACAGAAAATACTACTCCTACCAACAGGAAGAGAGCTGCTACTTCTGCTACAGAAACTACTATTCCTACCACCACCACGAACGCAACTACTTCTACCACAGAAACTACTACTCCTACCACCACAGCGAGAGCCCCTAATTCTACCCCAGAAACTACTACTACCACAACAACCACAAGCGCTCCCATATTTTCCACAGAACCTGCTACTCCTACCACCATCACGAGCGAAACTACTTCTACCACAGACACTACTATTCCCACCACCACCACGAGCACTCCTACTTCTACCGCAGATAGTACTACTCCTTCCAGCACCACGAGCGCTCCAATTTCTCCCAAAAAATCTACTACTCCTACCATCACCACTAGCTCTCCTACTTCTAACAGAGAAACAACTACTACCAGCACCACGAACACTTCTACTTGTACCACAGTCTGTGCAACTTCTACCACCACAACGAACTCTCCTACTTCTAACACAGAACATGCTACTCCAACACCACCACGAGGGCAAGTACTTCTACCACAGAATATACTACTCCTACCACCACCACGAGCGCTCATACACCTACCACAGACATTACTACTCCTAACACCACATTGAGGGCTCCTACTTCTAACACAGACACGACTACTAGTACAACGATCACGAGCGATCTTACTTCTACCACAGAATCAGCCACTCCTACTACCATCACCATTGCCACTACTTATACCTGAGACCCTGCTACACCTACCACCACCGCGAGAGCAACAACTTCTACCACAGGCCCTCCTACACCTCCGACCAACACAAGCGCACCAAATTCTACCACATTAACTACTACTACTATGAACACGTAGAGTGCTCCTACAGCTACCACAGTCACTAGTACTCCTACAACCACCATGAGTGCAATTACTTATAACACAGATACTACTACCCTTGCCACCACCACGAGCGCAAGTACATCTACCACAGACACTACTACTCCTGACATCAACATAAGTGCTTCAATTTCTACTACAGACTCTACTACTCGTACACGCACCATGAGCGCAACTACTTCTAACACAGACACTACTGCTGCTATCACAACCATGGCCCTCCTACTTCTACCAGATACCGTGCAACTACTAGCAGCAGGAATAGCACTCTTACTTCTTACACAGACAGTACTACTCTAACCACAACCACGAGCACTCCTACTTTTACCACAATACCTGCTACTGCTACCACCACCCCGAGCACAACTAATTCTCCCACAGACCGTGCAACTACTACCACCACCACTAGAGCTCCTACATCTACCACAGACGATAGTAATTCTACCACCAGCACTAGCACAACTACTTCTACCACCGAAACTACTACTCCTACCACCAGCACGATTGCAACTATTTCTACCACAGACCCTGCTATTCTTACCACAACCACGAGAGCATCTACTTCTACCACAGGCCCTGCTACTACTACCACAACCATGAGCACTCCTAATTCTACCACAGACACTACTTCCCCTACCACCACCACGATGGCTCCTACTTCTACCACAGAATCAAATACTCCTACCACCACCACAAGCACTCCTGCTTCTACCACAGAAACTACTACTCCTACCACCTGCACGAGCTCTCCTGCTTCTACCACAATATCTACTACTCCTACCAAAAACACGAGTGCAAGTACTTCTACTACAGAAACTTATACTCCTACCAACAACAAGAGCTCTCCTACTTCTACCATAGAAACTACTACTCCTGCCACTATCACGAGCACTCCTACTTCTACCGCAGAATCAACTACTTCTCCCTCAACCAGGCACGCTCCTACTTCTAGCACATACACTACTACTCCTGCCACCACCACGAGCGCTCCTACTTATACCATAGACACTACTACTCTTACCAACACCACGAGTGCTCCTATTTCTATGAAAGAAACTACTACCCTACCACCACCATGAGCGATCCTACTTCTACCACAAAACCTGCTACCCCTTCCACCATCACGATACCACCTACTGCTACCACAGGCCCTTCTACACCTTCCACCAACATGAGTGATCCTACTTCTACCACAGAAACTACTACTCCTACCACCAGCACGAGTGCAAGTACTTCTAATACAGAAACTAATACTCCTACCAACAACAAGAGCGCTCCTACTTCTACCATTGAAACTACTACTCCTGCCACCGTCATGAGCAGTCCTACATCTACCGCAGAATCTACTACTCCTACCTCAATCACGAGCACTGCTACTTCTAGCACATACACTACTACTCCTGCCACCACCACGAGCGCTCCTACTTCTACCACAGACACTACTACTCTTACCAACACCACGAGCACTCCTATTTCTATGAAAGAAACTACTACCCTACCACCACCATGAGCGATCCTACTTCTACCACAAAACCTGCTACACCTTCCACCATCACGAGACCACCTACTGCTACCACAGGCCCTTCTACACTTTCCACCAACATGAGTGATCCTACTTCTACCACAGAAACTACTACTCCTACCAATACCAACAGTGCTCCTACTTCTACCACAGACACTACTACTCCCAGCACCTCCACGAGCACTCCTACATCTACCACAGACACAACTACTCCTATCAACACAACGAGCACTCCTACTTCTACCAAGGAAACTATTACCCTACCACCACCATGAGCGCTCCTAATTCTACCACAGAACATGCAACTACAAACACCACCACAGGCGGTACTACTTCTAGCACAAAACCTGCTACTCCTACCACCACCACGAGTGCAACTACTTGTACCACAAACATGCTACTCCTTCCAACACTATGAAAGCACCTACTTCTACCACAGGCCCTGCTACTACTACCTCCATCACGAGCGATCATACTTCTACCACAGAAAATACTACTCCTACCACCAAGAGTGCTCCTACTTCTACCACAGAAACTACTAGTTCTCCCACCACCACGAGTGCAACTACTTCTACCACAGACACTACTCTTCCTACCACCAGAACGAGAGCCACTACTTCTACCCTAGAAACTACTACTACCACAAACACCATGAGTGCTCCTTCTTCTACCACAAAACCTGTTACACCTACCACCACCACGAGCGATCCTACTTCTACCACAGACACTACTACACCTACCACCACCACGAGCAATCCTACTTCTACCACAGAATCAACTACTCCTAACACCATCACGAGCGCTCCTGCTTCTACCACAGAAACTACTACTTTTACCACCAGCACGAGTGCAACAACTCCTACTACAGACACTAATACACCTACAACCAGGACGAGTGTTCCTACTTCTACCACAGTCACTACTACTCACACCAACACCACGAGCGCTCCTACTTCTACCACAGACAGTACTACTCCTACCACCACCATGTGCGCTACTACCTCTAACAAAGTATCTAGTACTCTGAACACCACCACGAGCTCTCCTACTTCTACCAGAGAAACCAATACTACCAAGACCATGAGCGCTCCTAATACTTCCACAGACTGTGCAACTCCTACCACCACCAAGTGTGCTCCTACTTCAAACACAGACCATGCTTCTCCTAACACCAACACGAGCAAAACTACTTCTAATAGCGACCCTGTTACTCGTACCACTACCATGAGAGCACCTACTTCTACCACAGGCACTGCAACTGCTTCCACCACAATGAGCGCTCCTAATTCAACCACAGAAATTAAACACCCACCAGCACCACGAGCGCCCCTACTTCTACTACAGACACTAGTACTCCTACCACCACCAGGAACGCTCCTACTTCTACCACAGGAACTACTACTAATACCACGGGAACGGGCACAAAATCTTCTACCACAGACAGTACTCTTCCTACCACCACCACGAGCTCTCCTACTTCTACCACAGACAATACTACTCCTAACTCCACCACGAGCAAAAGTACTTCTAGCACAGAAACGACTACTCCTACCACCACCACGAGTGCAACTACTACTACCACTGACACTACTACTCCTACCACCACCATGAGTGCACATATTTCTACAAAAGACATTACTACTCCTACCAACCCCACGATCACCAGTCCGTCTACCACAGAAACTACTACTCCTACCACCACCACAAGAGCACCTACTTGTACCACAGACCCTGTTACTCCTACCACCACCAAGAGCACTCCTACTTCTACCACAGAAACTACTACTCCAACCACCACAACGAACACTCCTACTTCTACTGCAGAAACTACTGCTCCTAAAACCACCACGAGCGAACTACATCTACCAGAGATACTACTACTCCTAACACCACCACGAGCGCTCCTACTTCCATCACAGACACTATTACTCCAAGTAGCACCACGAGCGCTCCTCCTTCTACCACAGACACTACTCCTCCTACCAACACAACGAGCATTCCTACTTCTATCAAAGAAACTACTACCCTACCAACACCATGAGCATTCCAACTTCTACCACAGAACATGCAACTCCAACCACCACCACAAGCGTTACTACTTCTACCACAAAACCTGCTTCTCCTACCACCACCGCGAGTGGATCTACTTGTACCGCAAAACCTTCTACACCTACCACCACAACGAGGGCACCTACTTCTACCACAGGCCCTGCTACCTCTACTTCCATCACGAGCGATCCTATTTCTACAACAGAAACTACTACTCCTACCAACAGGAAGAGAGCTGCTACTTCTGCTACAGAAACTACTATTCCTACCACCACCACGAACGCAACTACTTCTACCACAGAAACTACTACTCCTACCACCACAGCGAGAGCCCCTAATTCTACCCCAGAAACTACTACTACCACAACAACCACAAGCGCTCCCATATTTTCCACAGAACCTGCTACTCCTACCACCATCACGAGCGAAACTACTTCTACCACAGACACTACTATTCCCACCACCACCACGAGCACTCCTACTTCTACCGCAGATAGTACTACTCCTTCCAGCACCACGAGCGCTCCAATTTCTCCCAAAAAATCTACTACTCCTACCATCACCACTAGCTCTCCTACTTCTAACAGAGAAACAACTACTACCAGCACCACGAACACTTCTACTTGTACCACAGTCTGTGCAACTTCTACCACCACAACGAACTCTCCTACTTCTAACACAGAACATGCTACTCCAACACCACCACGAGGGCAAGTACTTCTACCACAGAATATACTACTCCTACCACCACCACGAGCGCTCATACACCTACCACAGACATTACTACTCCTAACACCACATTGAGGGCTCCTACTTCTACCACAGACACGACTACTAGTACAACGATCACGAGCGATCTTACTTCTACCACAGAATCAGCCACTCCTACTACCATCACCATTGCCACTACTTATACCTGAGACCCTGCTACACCTACCACCACCGCGAGAGCAACAACTTCTACCACAGGCCCTCCTACACCTCCGACCAACACAAGCGCACCAAATTCTACCACATTAACTACTACTACTATGAACACGTAGAGTGCTCCTACAGCTACCACAGTCACTAATACTCCTACAACCACCATGAGTGCAATTACTTATAACACAGATACTACTACTCTTGCCACCACCACGAGCGCAAGTACATCTACCACAGACACTACTACTCCTGACATCAACATAAGTGCTTCAATTTCTACTACAGACTCTACTACTCGTACACCCACCACGAGCGCAACTACTTCTACCACAGACACTACTGCTGCTATCACAACCATGGCCCTCCTACTTCTACCAGATACTGTGCAACTACTAGCAGCAGGAATAGCACTCTTACTTCTTACACAGACAGTACTACTCTAACCACAACCACGAGCACTCCTACTTTTACCACAATACCTGCTACTGCTACCACCACCCCGAGCACAACTAATTCTCCCACAGACCGTGCAACTACTACCACCACCACTAGAGCTCCTACATCTACCACAGACGATAGTAATTCTACCACCAGCACTAGCACAACTACTTCTACCACCGAAACTACTACTCCTACCACCAGCACGATTGCAACTATTTCTACCACAGACCCTGCTCTTCTTACCACAACCACGAGAGCATCTACTTCTACCACAGGCCCGGCTACTACTACCACAACCATGAGCACTCCTAATTCTACCACAGACACTACTTCTCCTACCACCACCACGATGGCTCCTACTTCTACCACAGAATCAAATACTCCTACCACCACCACAAGCACTCCTGCTTCTACCACAGAAACTACTACTCCTACCACCTGCACGAGCTCTCCTGCTTCTACCACAATATCTACTACTCCTACCAAAAACACGAGTGCAAGTACTTCTACTACAGAAACTTATACTCCTACCAACAGCAAGAGCTCTCCTACTTCTACCATAGAAACTACTACTCCTGCCACCATCACGAGCACTCCTACTTCTACCGCAGAATCAACTACTTCTTCCTCAACCAGGCACGCTCCTACTTCTAGCACATACACTACTACTCCTGCCACCACCACGAGCGCTCCTACTTATACCATAGACACTACTACTCTTACCAACACCACGAGTGCTCCTATTTCTATGAAAGAAACTACTACCCTACCACCACCATGAGTGATCCTACTTCTACCACAAAACCTGCTACCCCTTCCACCATCACGATACCACCTACTGCTACCACAGGCCCTTCTACACCTTCCACCAACATGAGTGATCCTACTTCTACCACAGAAACTACTACTCCTACCAATACCAACAGTGCTGCAACTTCTACCACTGAAACTATTACTCCTACCACCACCACGAGTGCAAATACATCTACCACAGACACTATTACTCTTAACTCCACCACAAGGGTTCCTACTTCTACCACAGACACTACTACTCCTGCCACCTCCACAAGCGCTTATACAACTATGAAAGTCATTATTACTCCTACCACCCCCACGAGAACCACTGTTTCTAACACAGAAACTACTACTCCTACCACCACCACGAGAGCACCTACTTGTACAACAGACCCTGCTACACCTACCACCGCCACGAGAGCAACAACTTCTACCACAGGCCCTCCTACTCCTATGACCAACACAAGAGCACCAAATTCTACCACAGTAACTACTACTACTATGAACACGTAGAGTGCTCCTACAGCTACCACAGTCACTAGTACTCCTACCACCACCATGAGTGCAATTACTTCTAACACAGATACTACTACTCTTACCACCACCACGAGCGCAAGTACATCTACCACAGACACTACTACTCCTAACACCAACATGAGTGCTTCAATTTCTACTACAGACTCTACTACTCCTACACCAACCACGAGCGCAACTACTTCTACCACAGACACTACTGCTGCTATCACAACCATGGCCCTCCTACTTCTACCAGATACCGTGCAACTACTACCAGCAGGAAAAGCGCTCTTACTTCTAACACAGACAGTACTACTCTAACCACGAACACGAGCACTCCTACTTCTACCACAATACCTGCTACTCCTACCACCACCCCGAGCACAACTAATTCTACCACAGACCGTGCAACTACTACCACCACCACTAGAGCTCCTACATCTACCACAGACGACAGTTATTCTACCACCAGCACTAGCGCACCTACTTCTACCACCGAAACCACTACTCCTACCACCACCGCGATTGCAACCACTTCTACCACAGACCCTGCTATCCTTACCACAACCACGAGAACATCTACTTCTACCACAGGCCCTGCTACTACTACCACAACCATGAGCACTCCTAATTCTACCACAGACACTACATCTCCTACCACCACCACGATGGCTCCTACTTCTACCACAGAATCAAATACTCCTACCACCACCACAAGCGCTCCTGCTTCTACCACAGAAACTACTACTCCTACCACCAGCACGAGTGCAAGTACTTCTAATACAGAAACTAATACTCCTACCAACAACAAGAGCACTCCTACTTCTACCATTGAAACTACTACTCCTGCCACCGTCACGAGCAGTCCTACATCTACCGCAGAATCTACTACTCCTACCTCAATCACGAGCACTGCTACTTCTAGCACATACACTACTACTCCTGCCACCACCACGAGCGCTCCTACTTCTACCACAGACACTACTACTCTTACCAACACCACGAGCACTCCTATTTCTATGAAAGAAACTACTACCCTACCACCACCATGAGCGATCCTACTTCTACCACAAAACCTGCTACACCTTCCACCATCACGAGACCACCTACTGCTACCACAGGCCCTTCTACACTTTCCACCAACATGAGTGATCCTACTTCTACCACAGAAACTACTACTCCTACCAATACCAACAGTGCTCCTACTTCTACCACAGACACTACTACTCCCAGCACCTCCACGAGCACTCCTACATCTACCACAGACACAACTACTCCTATCAACACAACGAGCACTCCTACTTCTACCAAGGAAACTATTACCCTACCACCACCATGAGCGCTCCTAATTCTACCACAGAACATGCAACTACAAACACCACCACAGGCGGTACTACTTCTAGCACAAAACCTGCTACTCCTACCACCACCACGAGTGCAACTACTTGTACCACAAACATGCTACTCCTTCCAACACTATGAAAGCACCTACTTCTACCACAGGCCCTGCTACTACTACCTCCATCACGAGCGATCATATTTCTACCACAGAAAATACTACTCCTACCACCAAGAGTGCTCCTACTTCTACCACAGAAACTACTAGTTCTCCCACCACCACGAGTGCAACTACTTCTACCACAGACACTACTCTTCCTACCACCAGAACGAGAGCCACTACTTCTACCCTAGAAACTACTACTACCACAAACACCATGAGTGCTCCTTCTTCTACCACAAAACCTGTTACACCTACCACCACCACGAGCGATCCTACTTCTACCACAGACACTACTACACCTACCACCACCACGAGCAATCCTACTTCTACCACAGAATCAACTACTCCTAACACCATCACGAGCGCTCCTGCTTCTACCACAGAAACTACTACTTTTACCACCAGCACGAGTGCAACAACTCCTACTACAGACACTAATACACCTACAACCAGGACGAGTGTTCCTACTTCTACCACAGTCACTACTACTCTCACCAACACCACGAGCGCTCCTACTTCTACCACAGACAGTACTACTCCTACCACCACCATGTGCGCTACTACCTCTAACAAAGTATCTAGTACTCTGAACACCACCACGAGCTCTCCTACTTCTACCAGAGAAACCAATACTACCAAGACCATGAGCGCTCCTAATACTTCCACAGACTGTGCAACTCCTACCACCACCAAGTGTGCTCCTACTTCAAACACAGACCATGCTTCTCCTAACACCAACACGAGCAAAACTACATCTAATAGCGACCCTGTTACTCGTACCACTACCATGAGAGCACCTACTTCTAACACAGGCACTGCAACTGCTTCCACCACAATGAGCGCTCCTAATTCAACCACAGAAATTAAACACCCACCAGCACCACGAGCGCCCCTACTTCTACTACAGACACTAGTACTCCTACCACCACCAGGAACGCTCCTACTTCTACCACAGGAACTACTACTAATACCACGGGAACGGGCACAAAATCTTCTACCACAGACAGTACTCTTCCTACCACCACCACGAGCTCTCCTACTTCTACCACAGACAATACTACTCCTAACTCCACCACGAGCAAAAGTACTTCTAGCACAGAAACGACTACTCCTACCACCACCACGAGTGCAACTACTACTACCACTGACACTACTACTCCTACCACCACCATGAGTGCACATATTTCTACAAAAGACATTACTACTCCTACCAACCCCACGATCACCAGTCCGTCTACCACAGAAACTACTACTCCTACCACCACCACAAGAGCACCTACTTGTACCACAGACCCTGTTACTCCTACCACCACCAAGAGCACTCCTACTTCTACCACAGAAACTACTACTCCAACCACCACAACGAACACTCCTACTTCTACTGCAGAAACTACTGCTCCTAAAACCACCACGAGCAAACTACATCTACCAGAGATACTACTACTCCTAACACCACCACGAGCGCTCCTACTTCCATCACAGACACTATTACTCCAAGTAGCACCACGAGCGCTCCTCCTTCTACCACAGACACTACTCCTCCTACCAACACAACGAGCATTCCTACTTCTATCAAAGAAACTACTACCCTACCAACACCATGAGCATTCCAACTTCTACCACAGAACATGCAACTCCAACCACCACCACAAGCGTTACTACTTCTACCACAAAACCTGCTTCTCCTACCACCACTGCGAGTGGATCTACTTGTACCGCAAAACCTTCTACACCTACCACCACAACGAGAGCACCTACTTCTACCACAGGCCCTGCTACCTCTACTTCCATCACGAGTGATCCTATTTCTACAACAGAAACTACTACTCCTACCAACAGGAAGAGAGCTGCTACTTCTGCTACAGAAACTACTATTCCTACCACCACCAGGAACGCAACTACTTCTACCACAGAAACTACTACTCCTACCACCACAGCGAGAGCCCCTAATTCTACCCCAGAAACTACTACTACCACAACAACCACAAGCGCTCCCATATTTTCCACAGGACCTGCTACTCCTACCACCATCACGAGCGAAACTACTTCTACCACAGACACTACTATTCCCACCACCACCACGAGCACTCCTACTTCTACCGCAGATAGTACTACTCCTTCCAGCACCACGAGCGCTCCAATTTCTCCCAAAAAATCTACTACTCCTACCATCACCACTAGCTCTCCTACTTCTAACAGAGAAACAACTACTACCAGCACCACGAACACTTCTACTTGTACCACAGTCTGTGCAACTTCTACCACCACAACGAACTCTCCTACTTCTAACACAGAACATGCTACTCCAACACCACCACGACGGCAAGTACTTCTACCACAGAATATACTACTCCTACCACCACCACGAGCGCTCATACACCTACCACAGACATTACTACTCCTAACACCACATTGAGGGCTCCTACTTCTACCACAGACACGACTACTAGTACAACGATCACGAGCGATCTTACTTCTACCACAGAATCAGCCACTCCTACTACCATCACCATTGCCACTACTTATACCTGAGACCCTGCTACACCTACCACCACCGCGAGAGCAACAACTTCTACCACAGGCCCTCCTACACCTCCGACCAACACAAGCGCACCAAATTCTACCACATTAACTACTACTACTATGAACACGTAGAGTGCTCCTACAGCTACCACAGTCACTAGTACTCCTACAACCACCATGAGTGCAATTACTTATAACACAGATACTACTACTCTTGCCACCACCACGAGCGCAAGTACATCTACCACAGACACTACTACTCCTGACATCAACATAAGTGCTTCAATTTCTACTACAGACTCTACTACTCGTACACCCACCACGAGCGCAACTACTTCTAACACAGACACTACTGCTGCTATCACAACCATGGTCCTCCTACTTCTACCAGATACCGTGCAACTACTAGCAGCAGGAATAGCACTCTTACTTCTTACACAGACAGTACTACTCTAACCACAACCACGAGCACTCCTACTTTTACCACAATACCTGCTACTGCTACCACCACCCCGAGCACAACTAATTCTCCCACAGACCGTGCAACTACTACCACCACCACTAGAGCTCCTACATCTACCACAGACGATAGTAATTCTACCACCAGCACTAGCACAACTACTTCTACCACCGAAACTACTACTCCTACCACCAGCACGATTGCAACTATTTCTACCACAGACCCTGCTCTTCTTACTACAACCACGAGAGCATCTACTTCTACCACAGGCCCTGCTACTACTACCACAACCATGAGCACTCCTAATTCTACCACAGACACTACTTCTCATACCACCACCACGATGGCTCCTACTTCTACCACAGAATCAAATACTCCTACCACCACCACAAGCACTCCTGCTTCTACCACAGAAACTACTACTCCTACCACCTGCACGAGCTCTCCTGCTTCTACCACAATATCTACTACTCCTACCAAAAACACGAGTGCAAGTACTTCTACTACAGAAACTTATACTCCTACCAACAACAGGAGCTCTCCTACTTCTACCATAGAAACTACTACTCCTGCCACCATCACGAGCACTCCTACTTCTACCGCAGAATCAACTACTTCTTCCTCAACCAGGCACGCTCCTACTTCTAGCACATACACTACTACTCCTGCCACCACCACGAGCGCTCCTACTTATACCATAGACACTACTACTCTTACCAACACCACGAGTGCTCCTATTTCTATGAAAGAAACTACTACCCTACCACCACCATGAGTGATCCTACTTCTACCACAAAACCTGCTACCCCTTCCACCATCACGATACCACCTACTGCTACCACAGGCCCTTCTACACCTTCCACCAACATGAGTGATCCTACTTCTACCACAGAAACTACTACTCCTACCAATACCAACAGTGCTGCAACTTCTACCACTGAAACTATTACTCCTACCACCACCACGAGTGCAAATACATCTACCACAGACACTATTACTCTTAACTCCACCACAAGGGTTCCTATTTCTACCACAGACACTACTACTCCTGCCACCTCCACGAGCGCTTATACAACTATGAAAGTCATTATTACTCCTACCACCCCACGAGAACCACTGTTTCTAACACAGAAACTACTACTCCTACCACCACCACGAGAGCACCTACTTGTACAACAGACCCTGCTACACCTACCACCGCCACGAGAGCAACAACTTCTACCACAGGCCCTCCTACTCCTATGACCAACACAAGAGCACCAAATTCTACCACAGTAACTACTACTACTATGAACACGTAGAGTGCTCCTACAGCTACCACAGTCACTAGTACTCCTACCACCACCATGAGTGCAATTACTTCTAACACAGATACTACTACTCTTACCACCACCACGAGCGCAAGTACATCTACCACAGACACTACTACTCCTAACACCAACATGAGTGCTTCAATTTCTACTACAGACTCTACTACTCCTACACCAACCACGAGCGCAACTACTTCTACCACAGACACTACTGCTGCTATCAACAACCATGGCCCTCCTACTTCTACCAGATACCGTGCAACTACTACCAGCAGGAAAAGCGCTCTTACTTCTAACACAGACAGTACTACTCTAACCACGAACACGAGCACTCCTACTTCTACCACAATACCTGCTACTCCTACCACCACCCCGAGCACAACTAATTCTACCACAGACCGTGCAACTACTACCACCACCACTAGAGCTCCTACATCTACCACAGACGACAGTTATTCTACCACCAGCACTAGCGCACCTACTTCTACCACCGAAACCACTACTCCTACCACCACCGCGATTGCAACCACTTCTACCACAGACCCTGCTATCCTTACCACAACCACGAGAACATCTACTTCTACCACAGGCCCTGCTACTACTACCACAACCATGAGCACTCCTAATTCTACCACAGACACTACATCTCCTACCACCACCACGATGGCTCCTACTTCTACCACAGAATCAAATACTCCTACCACCACCACAAGCGCTCCTGCTTCTACCACAGAAACTACTACTCCTACCACCAGCACGAGTGCAAGTACTTCTAATACAGAAACTAATACTCCTACCAACAACAAGAGCACTCCTACTTCTACCATTGAAACTACTACTCCTGCCACCGTCACGAGCAGTCCTACATCTACCGCAGAATCTACTACTCCTACCTCAATCACGAGCACTGCTACTTCTAGCACATACACTACTACTCCTGCCACCACCACGAGCGCTCCTACTTCTACCACAGACACTACTACTCTTACCAACACCACGAGCACTCCTATTTCTATGAAAGAAACTACTACCCTACCACCACCATGAGCGATCCTACTTCTACCACAAAACCTGCTACACCTTCCACCATCACGAGACCACCTACTGCTACCACAGGCCCTTCTACACTTTCCACCAACATGAGTGATCCTACTTCTACCACAGAAACTACTACTCCTACCAATACCAACAGTGCTCCTACTTCTACCACAGACACTACTACTCCCAGCACCTCCACGAGCACTCCTACATCTACCACAGACACAACTACTCCTATCAACACAACGAGCACTCCTACTTCTACCAAGGAAACTATTACCCTACCACCACCATGAGCGCTCCTAATTCTACCACAGAACATGCAACTACAAACACCACCACAGGCGGTACTACTTCTAGCACAAAACCTGCTACTCCTACCACCACCACGAGTGCAACTACTTGTACCACAAACATGCTACTCCTTCCAACACTATGAAAGCACCTACTTCTACCACAGGCCCTGCTACTACTACCTCCATCACGAGCGATCATACTTCTACCACAGAAAATACTACTCCTACCACCAAGAGTGCTCCTACTTCTACCACAGAAACTACTAGTTCTCCCACCACCACGAGTGCAACTACTTCTACCACAGACACTACTCTTCCTACCACCAGAACGAGAGCCACTACTTCTACCCTAGAAACTACTACTACCACAAACACCATGAGTGCTCCTTCTTCTACCACAAAACCTGTTACACCTACCACCACCACGAGCGATCCTACTTCTACCACAGACACTACTACACCTACCACCACCACGAGCAATCCTACTTCTACCACAGAATCAACTACTCCTAACACCATCACGAGCGCTCCTGCTTCTACCACAGAAACTACTACTTTTACCACCAGCACGAGTGCAACAACTCCTACTACAGACACTAATACACCTACAACCAGGACGAGTGTTCCTACTTCTACCACAGTCACTACTACTCTCACCAACACCACGAGCGCTCCTACTTCTACCACAGACAGTACTACTCCTACCACCACCATGTGTGCTACTACCCCTAACAAAGTATCTAGTACTCTGAACACCACCACGAGCTCTCCTACTTCTACCAGAGAAACCAATACTACCAAGACCATGAGCGCTCCTAATACTTCCACAGACTGTGCAACTCCTACCACCACCAAGTGTGCTCCTACTTCAAACACAGACCATGCTTCTCCTAACACCAACACGAGCAAAACTACTTCTAATAGCGACCCTGTTACTCGTACCACTACCATGAGAGCACCTACTTCTACCACAGGCACTGCAACTGCTTCCACCACAATGAGCGCTCCTAATTCAACCACAGAAATTAAACACCCACCAGCACCACGAGCGCCCCTACTTCTACTACAGACACTAGTACTCCTACCACCACCAGGAACGCTCCTACTTCTACCACAGGAACTACTACTAATACCACGGGAACGGGCACAAAATCTTCTACCACAGACAGTACTCTTCCTACCACCACCACGAGCTCTCCTACTTCTACCACAGACAATACTACTCCTAACTCCACCACGAGCAAAAGTACTTCTAGCACAGAAACGACTACTCCTACCACCACCACGAGTGCAACTACTACTACCACTGACACTACTACTCCTACCACCACCATGAGTGCACATATTTCTACAAAAGACATTACTACTCCTACCAACCCCACGATCACCAGTCCGTCTACCACAGAAACTACTACTCCTACCACCACCACAAGAGCACCTACTTGTACCACAGACCCTGTTACTCCTACCACCACCAAGAGCACTCCTACTTCTACCACAGAAACTACTACTCCAACCACCACAACGAACACTCCTACTTCTACTGCAGAAACTACTGCTCCTAAAACCACCACGAGCGAACTACATCTACCAGAGATAGTACTACTCCTAACACCACCACGAGCGCTCCTACTTCCATCACAGACACTATTACTCCAAGTAGCACCACGAGCGCTCCTCCTTCTACCACAGACACTACTCCTCCTACCAACACAACGAGCATTCCTACTTCTATCAAAGAAACTACTACCCTACCAACACCATGAGCATTCCAACTAATACCACAGAACATGCAACTCCAACCACCACCACAAGCGTTACTACTTCTACCACAAAACCTGCTTCTCCTACCACCACTGCGAGTGGATCTACTTGTACCGCAAAACCTTCTACACCTACCACCACAACGAGAGCACCTACTTCTACCACAGGCCCTGCTACCTCTACTTCCATCACGAGCGATCCTATTTCTACAACAGAAAATACTACTCCTACCAACAGGAAGAGAGCTGCTACTTCTGCTACAGAAACTACTATTCCTACCACCACCACGAACGCAACTACTTCTACCACAGAAACTACTACTCCTACCACCACAGCGAGAGCCCCTAATTCTACCCCAGAAACTACTACTACCACAACAACCACAAGCGCTCCCATATTTTCCACAGAACCTGCTACTCCTACCACCATCACGAGCGAAACTACTTCTACCACAGACACTACTATTCCCACCACCACCACGAGCACTCCTACTTCTACCGCAGATAGTACTACTCCTTCCAGCACCACGAGCGCTCCAATTTCTCCCAAAAAATCTACTACTCCTACCATCACCACTAGCTCTCCTACTTCTAACAGAGAAACAACTACTACCAGCACCACGAACACTTCTACTTGTACCACAGTCTGTGCAACTTCTACCACCACAACGAACTCTCCTACTTCTAACACAGAACATGCTACTCCAACACCACCACGAGGGCAAGTACTTCTACCACAGAATATACTACTCCTACCACCACCACGAGCGCTCATACACCTACCACAGACATTACTACTCCTAACACCACATTGAGGGCTCCTACTTCTAACACAGACACGACTACTAGTACAACGATCACGAGCGATCTTACTTCTACCACAGAATCAGCCACTCCTACTACCATCACCATTGCCACTACTTATACCTGAGACCCTGCTACACCTACCACCACCGCGAGAGCAACAACTTCTACCACAGGCCCTCCTACACCTCCGACCAACACAAGCGCACCAAATTCTACCACATTAACTACTACTACTATGAACACGTAGAGTGCTCCTACAGCTACCACAGTCACTAGTACTCCTACAACCACCATGAGTGCAATTACTTATAACACAGATACTACTACCCTTGCCACCACCACGAGCGCAAGTACATCTACCACAGACACTACTACTCCTGACATCAACATAAGTGCTTCAATTTCTACTACAGACTCTACTACTCGTACACGCACCATGAGCGCAACTACTTCTAACACAGACACTACTGCTGCTATCACAACCATGGCCCTCCTACTTCTACCAGATACCGTGCAACTACTAGCAGCAGGAATAGCACTCTTACTTCTTACACAGACAGTACTACTCTAACCACAACCACGAGCACTCCTACTTTTACCACAATACCTGCTACTGCTACCACCACCCCGAGCACAACTAATTCTCCCACAGACCGTGCAACTACTACCACCACCACTAGAGCTCCTACATCTACCACAGACGATAGTAATTCTACCACCAGCACTAGCACAACTACTTCTACCACCGAAACTACTACTCCTACCACCAGCACGATTGCAACTATTTCTACCACAGACCCTGCTATTCTTACCACAACCACGAGAGCATCTACTTCTACCACAGGCCCTGCTACTACTACCACAACCATGAGCACTCCTAATTCTACCACAGACACTACTTCCCCTACCACCACCACGATGGCTCCTACTTCTACCACAGAATCAAATACTCCTACCACCACCACAAGCACTCCTGCTTCTACCACAGAAACTACTACTCCTACCACCTGCACGAGCTCTCCTGCTTCTACCACAATATCTACTACTCCTACCAAAAACACGAGTGCAAGTACTTCTACTACAGAAACTTATACTCCTACCAACAACAAGAGCTCTCCTACTTCTACCATAGAAACTACTACTCCTGCCACTATCACGAGCACTCCTACTTCTACCGCAGAATCAACTACTTCTCCCTCAACCAGGCACGCTCCTACTTCTAGCACATACACTACTACTCCTGCCACCACCACGAGCGCTCCTACTTATACCATAGACACTACTACTCTTACCAACACCACGAGTGCTCCTATTTCTATGAAAGAAACTACTACCCTACCACCACCATGAGCGATCCTACTTCTACCACAAAACCTGCTACCCCTTCCACCATCACGATACCACCTACTGCTACCACAGGCCCTTCTACACCTTCCACCAACATGAGTGATCCTACTTCTACCACAGAAACTACTACTCCTACCACCAGCACGAGTGCAAGTACTTCTAATACAGAAACTAATACTCCTACCAACAACAAGAGCGCTCCTACTTCTACCATTGAAACTACTACTCCTGCCACCGTCATGAGCAGTCCTACATCTACCGCAGAATCTACTACTCCTACCTCAATCACGAGCACTGCTACTTCTAGCACATACACTACTACTCCTGCCACCACCACGAGCGCTCCTACTTCTACCACAGACACTACTACTCTTACCAACACCACGAGCACTCCTATTTCTATGAAAGAAACTACTACCCTACCACCACCATGAGCGATCCTACTTCTACCACAAAACCTGCTACACCTTCCACCATCACGAGACCACCTACTGCTACCACAGGCCCTTCTACACTTTCCACCAACATGAGTGATCCTACTTCTACCACAGAAACTACTACTCCTACCAATACCAACAGTGCTCCTACTTCTACCACAGACACTACTACTCCCAGCACCTCCACGAGCACTCCTACATCTACCACAGACACAACTACTCCTATCAACACAACGAGCACTCCTACTTCTACCAAGGAAACTATTACCCTACCACCACCATGAGCGCTCCTAATTCTACCACAGAACATGCAACTACAAACACCACCACAGGCGGTACTACTTCTAGCACAAAACCTGCTACTCCTACCACCACCACGAGTGCAACTACTTGTACCACAAACATGCTACTCCTTCCAACACTATGAAAGCACCTACTTCTACCACAGGCCCTGCTACTACTACCTCCATCACGAGCGATCATACTTCTACCACAGAAAATACTACTCCTACCACCAAGAGTGCTCCTACTTCTACCACAGAAACTACTAGTTCTCCCACCACCACGAGTGCAACTACTTCTACCACAGACACTACTCTTCCTACCACCAGAACGAGAGCCACTACTTCTACCCTAGAAACTACTACTACCACAAACACCATGAGTGCTCCTTCTTCTACCACAAAACCTGTTACACCTACCACCACCACGAGCGATCCTACTTCTACCACAGACACTACTACACCTACCACCACCACGAGCAATCCTACTTCTACCACAGAATCAACTACTCCTAACACCATCACGAGCGCTCCTGCTTCTACCACAGAAACTACTACTTTTACCACCAGCACGAGTGCAACAACTCCTACTACAGACACTAATACACCTACAACCAGGACGAGTGTTCCTACTTCTACCACAGTCACTACTACTCACACCAACACCACGAGCGCTCCTACTTCTACCACAGACAGTACTACTCCTACCACCACCATGTGCGCTACTACCTCTAACAAAGTATCTAGTACTCTGAACACCACCACGAGCTCTCCTACTTCTACCAGAGAAACCAATACTACCAAGACCATGAGCGCTCCTAATACTTCCACAGACTGTGCAACTCCTACCACCACCAAGTGTGCTCCTACTTCAAACACAGACCATGCTTCTCCTAACACCAACACGAGCAAAACTACTTCTAATAGCGACCCTGTTACTCGTACCACTACCATGAGAGCACCTACTTCTACCACAGGCACTGCAACTGCTTCCACCACAATGAGCGCTCCTAATTCAACCACAGAAATTAAACACCCACCAGCACCACGAGCGCCCCTACTTCTACTACAGACACTAGTACTCCTACCACCACCAGGAACGCTCCTACTTCTACCACAGGAACTACTACTAATACCACGGGAACGGGCACAAAATCTTCTACCACAGACAGTACTCTTCCTACCACCACCACGAGCTCTCCTACTTCTACCACAGACAATACTACTCCTAACTCCACCACGAGCAAAAGTACTTCTAGCACAGAAACGACTACTCCTACCACCACCACGAGTGCAACTACTACTACCACTGACACTACTACTCCTACCACCACCATGAGTGCACATATTTCTACAAAAGACATTACTACTCCTACCAACCCCACGATCACCAGTCCGTCTACCACAGAAACTACTACTCCTACCACCACCACAAGAGCACCTACTTGTACCACAGACCCTGTTACTCCTACCACCACCAAGAGCACTCCTACTTCTACCACAGAAACTACTACTCCAACCACCACAACGAACACTCCTACTTCTACTGCAGAAACTACTGCTCCTAAAACCACCACGAGCGAACTACATCTACCAGAGATACTACTACTCCTAACACCACCACGAGCGCTCCTACTTCCATCACAGACACTATTACTCCAAGTAGCACCACGAGCGCTCCTCCTTCTACCACAGACACTACTCCTCCTACCAACACAACGAGCATTCCTACTTCTATCAAAGAAACTACTACCCTACCAACACCATGAGCATTCCAACTTCTACCACAGAACATGCAACTCCAACCACCACCACAAGCGTTACTACTTCTACCACAAAACCTGCTTCTCCTACCACCACCGCGAGTGGATCTACTTGTACCGCAAAACCTTCTACACCTACCACCACAACGAGGGCACCTACTTCTACCACAGGCCCTGCTACCTCTACTTCCATCACGAGCGATCCTATTTCTACAACAGAAACTACTACTCCTACCAACAGGAAGAGAGCTGCTACTTCTGCTACAGAAACTACTATTCCTACCACCACCACGAACGCAACTACTTCTACCACAGAAACTACTACTCCTACCACCACAGCGAGAGCCCCTAATTCTACCCCAGAAACTACTACTACCACAACAACCACAAGCGCTCCCATATTTTCCACAGAACCTGCTACTCCTACCACCATCACGAGCGAAACTACTTCTACCACAGACACTACTATTCCCACCACCACCACGAGCACTCCTACTTCTACCGCAGATAGTACTACTCCTTCCAGCACCACGAGCGCTCCAATTTCTCCCAAAAAATCTACTACTCCTACCATCACCACTAGCTCTCCTACTTCTAACAGAGAAACAACTACTACCAGCACCACGAACACTTCTACTTGTACCACAGTCTGTGCAACTTCTACCACCACAACGAACTCTCCTACTTCTAACACAGAACATGCTACTCCAACACCACCACGAGGGCAAGTACTTCTACCACAGAATATACTACTCCTACCACCACCACGAGCGCTCATACACCTACCACAGACATTACTACTCCTAACACCACATTGAGGGCTCCTACTTCTACCACAGACACGACTACTAGTACAACGATCACGAGCGATCTTACTTCTACCACAGAATCAGCCACTCCTACTACCATCACCATTGCCACTACTTATACCTGAGACCCTGCTACACCTACCACCACCGCGAGAGCAACAACTTCTACCACAGGCCCTCCTACACCTCCGACCAACACAAGCGCACCAAATTCTACCACATTAACTACTACTACTATGAACACGTAGAGTGCTCCTACAGCTACCACAGTCACTAATACTCCTACAACCACCATGAGTGCAATTACTTATAACACAGATACTACTACTCTTGCCACCACCACGAGCGCAAGTACATCTACCACAGACACTACTACTCCTGACATCAACATAAGTGCTTCAATTTCTACTACAGACTCTACTACTCGTACACCCACCACGAGCGCAACTACTTCTACCACAGACACTACTGCTGCTATCACAACCATGGCCCTCCTACTTCTACCAGATACTGTGCAACTACTAGCAGCAGGAATAGCACTCTTACTTCTTACACAGACAGTACTACTCTAACCACAACCACGAGCACTCCTACTTTTACCACAATACCTGCTACTGCTACCACCACCCCGAGCACAACTAATTCTCCCACAGACCGTGCAACTACTACCACCACCACTAGAGCTCCTACATCTACCACAGACGATAGTAATTCTACCACCAGCACTAGCACAACTACTTCTACCACCGAAACTACTACTCCTACCACCAGCACGATTGCAACTATTTCTACCACAGACCCTGCTCTTCTTACCACAACCACGAGAGCATCTACTTCTACCACAGGCCCGGCTACTACTACCACAACCATGAGCACTCCTAATTCTACCACAGACACTACTTCTCCTACCACCACCACGATGGCTCCTACTTCTACCACAGAATCAAATACTCCTACCACCACCACAAGCACTCCTGCTTCTACCACAGAAACTACTACTCCTACCACCTGCACGAGCTCTCCTGCTTCTACCACAATATCTACTACTCCTACCAAAAACACGAGTGCAAGTACTTCTACTACAGAAACTTATACTCCTACCAACAGCAAGAGCTCTCCTACTTCTACCATAGAAACTACTACTCCTGCCACCATCACGAGCACTCCTACTTCTACCGCAGAATCAACTACTTCTTCCTCAACCAGGCACGCTCCTACTTCTAGCACATACACTACTACTCCTGCCACCACCACGAGCGCTCCTACTTATACCATAGACACTACTACTCTTACCAACACCACGAGTGCTCCTATTTCTATGAAAGAAACTACTACCCTACCACCACCATGAGTGATCCTACTTCTACCACAAAACCTGCTACCCCTTCCACCATCACGATACCACCTACTGCTACCACAGGCCCTTCTACACCTTCCACCAACATGAGTGATCCTACTTCTACCACAGAAACTACTACTCCTACCAATACCAACAGTGCTGCAACTTCTACCACTGAAACTATTACTCCTACCACCACCACGAGTGCAAATACATCTACCACAGACACTATTACTCTTAACTCCACCACAAGGGTTCCTACTTCTACCACAGACACTACTACTCCTGCCACCTCCACAAGCGCTTATACAACTATGAAAGTCATTATTACTCCTACCACCCCCACGAGAACCACTGTTTCTAACACAGAAACTACTACTCCTACCACCACCACGAGAGCACCTACTTGTACAACAGACCCTGCTACACCTACCACCGCCACGAGAGCAACAACTTCTACCACAGGCCCTCCTACTCCTATGACCAACACAAGAGCACCAAATTCTACCACAGTAACTACTACTACTATGAACACGTAGAGTGCTCCTACAGCTACCACAGTCACTAGTACTCCTACCACCACCATGAGTGCAATTACTTCTAACACAGATACTACTACTCTTACCACCACCACGAGCGCAAGTACATCTACCACAGACACTACTACTCCTAACACCAACATGAGTGCTTCAATTTCTACTACAGACTCTACTACTCCTACACCAACCACGAGCGCAACTACTTCTACCACAGACACTACTGCTGCTATCACAACCATGGCCCTCCTACTTCTACCAGATACCGTGCAACTACTACCAGCAGGAAAAGCGCTCTTACTTCTAACACAGACAGTACTACTCTAACCACGAACACGAGCACTCCTACTTCTACCACAATACCTGCTACTCCTACCACCACCCCGAGCACAACTAATTCTACCACAGACCGTGCAACTACTACCACCACCACTAGAGCTCCTACATCTACCACAGACGACAGTTATTCTACCACCAGCACTAGCGCACCTACTTCTACCACCGAAACCACTACTCCTACCACCACCGCGATTGCAACCACTTCTACCACAGACCCTGCTATCCTTACCACAACCACGAGAACATCTACTTCTACCACAGGCCCTGCTACTACTACCACAACCATGAGCACTCCTAATTCTACCACAGACACTACATCTCCTACCACCACCACGATGGCTCCTACTTCTACCACAGAATCAAATACTCCTACCACCACCACAAGCGCTCCTGCTTCTACCACAGAAACTACTACTCCTACCACCAGCACGAGTGCAAGTACTTCTAATACAGAAACTAATACTCCTACCAACAACAAGAGCACTCCTACTTCTACCATTGAAACTACTACTCCTGCCACCGTCACGAGCAGTCCTACATCTACCGCAGAATCTACTACTCCTACCTCAATCACGAGCACTGCTACTTCTAGCACATACACTACTACTCCTGCCACCACCACGAGCGCTCCTACTTCTACCACAGACACTACTACTCTTACCAACACCACGAGCACTCCTATTTCTATGAAAGAAACTACTACCCTACCACCACCATGAGCGATCCTACTTCTACCACAAAACCTGCTACACCTTCCACCATCACGAGACCACCTACTGCTACCACAGGCCCTTCTACACTTTCCACCAACATGAGTGATCCTACTTCTACCACAGAAACTACTACTCCTACCAATACCAACAGTGCTCCTACTTCTACCACAGACACTACTACTCCCAGCACCTCCACGAGCACTCCTACATCTACCACAGACACAACTACTCCTATCAACACAACGAGCACTCCTACTTCTACCAAGGAAACTATTACCCTACCACCACCATGAGCGCTCCTAATTCTACCACAGAACATGCAACTACAAACACCACCACAGGCGGTACTACTTCTAGCACAAAACCTGCTACTCCTACCACCACCACGAGTGCAACTACTTGTACCACAAACATGCTACTCCTTCCAACACTATGAAAGCACCTACTTCTACCACAGGCCCTGCTACTACTACCTCCATCACGAGCGATCATATTTCTACCACAGAAAATACTACTCCTACCACCAAGAGTGCTCCTACTTCTACCACAGAAACTACTAGTTCTCCCACCACCACGAGTGCAACTACTTCTACCACAGACACTACTCTTCCTACCACCAGAACGAGAGCCACTACTTCTACCCTAGAAACTACTACTACCACAAACACCATGAGTGCTCCTTCTTCTACCACAAAACCTGTTACACCTACCACCACCACGAGCGATCCTACTTCTACCACAGACACTACTACACCTACCACCACCACGAGCAATCCTACTTCTACCACAGAATCAACTACTCCTAACACCATCACGAGCGCTCCTGCTTCTACCACAGAAACTACTACTTTTACCACCAGCACGAGTGCAACAACTCCTACTACAGACACTAATACACCTACAACCAGGACGAGTGTTCCTACTTCTACCACAGTCACTACTACTCTCACCAACACCACGAGCGCTCCTACTTCTACCGCAGACAGTACTACTCCTACCACCACCATGTGCGCTACTACCTCTAACAAAGTATCTAGTACTCTGAACACCACCACGAGCTCTCCTATTTCTACCAGAGAAACCAATACTACCAAGACCATGAGCGCTCCTAATACTTCCACAGACTGTGCAACTCCTACCACCACCAAGTGTGCTCCTACTTCAAACACAGACCATGCTTCTCCTAACGCCAACACGAGCAAAACTACTTCTAACAGCGACCCTGTTACTCGTACCACTACCATGAGAGCACCTACTTCTACCACAGGCACTGCAACTGCTTCCACCACAATGAGCGCTCCTAATTCAACCACAGAAATTAAACACCCACCAGCACCACGAGCGCCCCTACTTCTACTACAGACACTAGTACTCCTACCACCACCAGGAACGCTCCTACTTCTACCACAGGAACTACTACTAATACCACGGGAACGGGCACAAAATCTTCTACCACAGACAGTACTCTTCCTACCACCACCACGAGCTCTCCTACTTCTACTACAGACAATACTACTCCTAAATCCACCACGAGTAAAAGTACTTCTAGCACAGAAACGACTACTCCTACCACCACCACAAGTGCAACTACTACTACCACTGACAGTACTACTCCTACCACCACCATGAGTGCACATATTTCTACAAAAGACATTACTACTCCTACCAACCCCACGATCACCAGTCCGTCTACCACAGAAACTACTACTCCTACCACCACCACAAGAGCACCTACTTGTACCACAGACCCTGTTACTCCTACCACCACCAAGAGCACTCCTACTTCTACCACAGAAACTACTACTCCAACCACCACAACGAACACTCGTACTTCTACTGCAGAAACTACTGCTCCTAAAACAACCACGAGCGAACTACATCTACCAGAGCTACTACTACTCCTAACACCACCACGAGCGCTCCTACTTCCATCACAGACACTATTACTCCAAGTAGCACCACGAGCGCTCCTCCTTCTACCACAGACACTACTCCTCCTACCAACACAACGAGCATTCCTACTTCTATCAAAGAAACTACTACCCTACCAACACCATGAGCATTCCAACTTCTACCACAGAACGTGCAACTCCAACCACCACCACAAGCGTTACTACTTCTACCACAAAACCTGCTTCTCCTACCACCACCGCGAGTGGATCTACTTGTACCGCAAAACCTTCTACACCTACCACCACAACGAGAGCACCTACTTCTACCACAGGCCCTGCTACCTCTACTTCCATCACGAGCGATCCTATTTCTACAACAGAAACTACTACTCCTACCAACAGGAAGAGAGCTGCTACTTCTGCTACAGAAACTACTATTCCTACCACCACCACGAACGCAACTACTTCTACCACAGAAACTACTACTCCTACCACCACAGTGAGAGCCCCTAATTCTACCCCAGAAACTACTACTACCACAACAACCACAAGCGCTCCTATATTTTCCACAGAACCTGCTACGCCTACCACCATCACGAGCGAAACTACTTCTACCACAGACACTACTATTCCCACCACCACCACGAGCACTCCTACTTCTACCGCAGATAGTACTACTCCTTCCAGCACCACGAGCGCTCCAATTTCTCCCAAAAAATCTACTACTCCTACCATCACCACTAGCTCTCCTACTTCTAACAGAGAAACAACTACTACCAGCACCACGAACACTTCTACTTGTACCACAGTCTGTGCAACTTCTACCACCACAACGAACTCTCCTACTTCTAACACAGAACATGCTACTCCAACACCACCACGAGGGCAAGTACTTCTACCACAGAATATACTACTCCTACCACCACCACGAGCGCTCATACACCTACCACAGACATTACTACTCCTAACACCACATTGAGGGCTCCTACTTCTACCACAGACACGACTACTAGTACAACGATCACGAGCGATCTTACTTCTACCACAGAATCAGCCACTCCTACTACCATCACCATTGCCACTACTTATACCTGAGACCCTGCTACACCTACCACCACCGCGAGAGCAACAACTTCTACCACAGGCCCTCCTACACCTCCGACCAACACAAGCGCACCAAATTCTACCACATTAACTACTACTACTATGAACACGTAGAGTGCTCCTACAGCTACCACAGTCACTAATACTCCTACAACCACCATGAGTGCAATTACTTATAACACAGATACTACTACTCTTGCCACCACCACGAGCGCAAGTACATCTACCACAGACACTACTACTCCTGACATCAACATAAGTGCTTCAATTTCTACTACAGACTCTACTACTCGTACACCCACCACGAGCGCAACTACTTCTAACACAGACACTACTGCTGCTATCACAACCATGGCCCTCCTACTTCTACCAGATACCGTGCAACTACTAGCAGCAGGAATAGCACTCTTACTTCTTACACAAACAGTACTACTCTAACCACAACCACGAGCACTCCTACTTTTACCACAATACCTGCTACTGCTACCACCACCCCGAGCACAACTAATTCTCCCACAGACCGTGCAACTACTACCACCACCACTAGAGCTCCTACATCTACCACAGACGATAGTAATTCTACCACCAGCACTAGCACAACTACTTCTACCACCGAAACTACTACTCCTACCACCAGCACGATTGCAACTATTTCTACCACAGACCCTGCTATTCTTACCACAACCACGAGAGCATCTACTTCTACCACAGGCCCTGCTACTACTACCACAACCATGAGCACTCCTAATTCTACCACAGATACTACTTCTCCTACCACCACCACGATGGCTCCTACTTCTACCACAGAATCAAATACTCCTACCACCACCACAAGCACTCCTGCTTCTACCACAGAAACTACTACTCCTACCACCTGCACGAGCTCTCCTGCTTCTACCACAATATCTACTACTCCTACCAAAAACACGAGTGCAAGTACTTCTACTACAGAAACTTATACTCCTACCAACAACAAGAGCTCTCCTACTTCTACCATAGAAACTACTACTCCTGCCACCATCACGAGCACTCCTACTTCTACCGCAGAATCAACTACTTCTTCCTCAACCAGGCACGCTCCTACTTCTAGCACATACACTACTACTCCTGCCACCACCACGAGCGCTCCTACTTATACCATAGACACTACTACTCTTACCAACACCACGAGTGCTCCTATTTCTATGAAAGAAACTACTACCCTACCACCACCATGAGTGATCCTACTTCTACCACAAAACCTGCTACCCCTTCCACCATCACGATACCACCTACTGCTACCACAGGCCCTTCTACACCTTCCACCAACATGAGTGATCCTACTTCTACCACAGAAACTACTACTCCTACCACCAGCACTAGTGCAAGTACTTCTAATACAGAAACTAATACTCCTACCAACAACAAGAGCGCTCCTACTTCTACCATTGAAACTACTACTCCTGCCACCGTCACGAGCAGTCCTACATCTACCGCAGAATCTACTACTCCTACCTCAATCACGAGCACTGCTACTTCTAGCACATACACTACTACTCCTGCCACCACCACGAGCGCTCCTACTTCTACCACAGACACTACTACTCTTACCAACACCACGAGCACTCCTATTTCTATGAAAGAAACTACTACCCTACCACCACCATGAGCGATCCTACTTCTACCACAAAACCTGCTACACCTTCCACCATCACGAGACCACCTACTGCTACCACAGGCCCTTCTACACTTTCCACCAACATGAGTGATCCTACTTCTACCACAGAAACTACTACTCCTACCAATACCAACAGTGCTCCTACTTCTACCACAGACACTACTACTCTCAGCACCTCCACGAGCACTCCTACATGTACCACAGACACAACTACTCCTATCAACACAACGAGCACTCCTACTTCTACCAAGGAAACTATTACCCTACCACCACCATGAGCGCTCCTAATTCTACCACAGAACATGCAACTACAAACACCACCACAGGCGGTACTACTTCTAGCACAAAACCTGCTACTCCTACCACCACCACGAGTGCAACTACTTGTACCACAAACATGCTACTCCTTCCAACACTATGAAAGCACCTACTTCTACCACAGGCCCTGCTACTACTACCTCCATCACGAGCGATCATACTTCTACCACAGAAAATACTACTCCTACCACCAAGAGTGCTCCTACTTCTACCACAGAAACTACTAGTTCTCCCACCACCACGAGTGCAACTACTTCTACCACAGACACTACTCTTCCTACCACCAGAACGAGAGCCACTACTTCTACCCTAGAAACTACTACTACCACAAACACCATGAGTGCTCCTTCTTCTACCACAAAACCTGTTACACCTACCACCACCACGAGCGATCCTACTTCTACCACAGACACTACTACACCTACCACCACCACGACCAATCCTACTTCTACCACAGTATCAACTACTCCTAACACCATCACGAGCGCTCCTGCTTCTACCACAGAAACTACTACTTTTACCACCAGCACGAGTGCAACAACTCCTACTACAGACACTAATACACCTACAACCAGGACGAGTGTTCCTACTTCTACCACAGTCACTACTACTCTCACCAACACCACGAGCGCTCCTACTTCTACCACAGACAGTACTACTCCTACCACCACCATGTGCGCTACTACCTCTAACAAAGTATCTTGTACTCTGAACACCACCACGAGCTCTCCTACTTCTACCAGAGAAACCAATACTACCAAGACCATGAGCGCTCCTAATACTTCCACAGACTGTGCAACTCCTACCACCACCAAGTGTGCTCCTACTTCAAACACAGACCATGCTTCTCCTAACACCAACACGAGCAAAACTACTTCTAATAGCGACCCTGTTACTCGTACCACTACCATGAGAGCACCTACTTCTACCACAGGCACTGCAACTGCTTCCACCACAATGAGCGCTCCTAATTCAACCACAGAAATTAAACACCCAACAGCACCACGAGCGCCCCTACTTCTACTACAGACACTAGTACTCCTACCACCACCAGGAACGCTCCTACTTCTACCACAGGAACTACTACTAATACCACGGGAACGGGCACAAAATCTTCTACCACAGACAGTACTCTTCCTACCACCACCACGAGCTCTCCTACTTCTACCACAGACAATACTACTCCTAACTCCACCACGAGCAAAAGTACTTCTAGCACAGAAACGACTACTCCTACCACCACCACGAGTGTAACTACTACTACCACTGACACTACTACTCCTACCACCACCATGAGTGCACATATTTCTACAAAAGACATTACTACTCCTACCAACCCCACGATCACCAGTCCGTCTACCACAGAAACTACTACTCCTACCACCACCACAAGAGCACCTACTTGTACCACAGACCCTGTTACTCCTACCACCACCAAGAGCACTCCTACTTCTACCACAGAAACTACTACTCCAACCACCACAACGAACACTCCTACTTCTACTGCAGAAACTACTGCTCCTAAAACCACCACGAGCAAACTACATCTACCAGAGATACTACTACTCCTAACACCACCACGAGCGCTCCTACTTCCATCACAGACACTATTACTCCAAGTAGCACCACGAGCGCTCCTCCTTCTACCACAGACACTACTCCTCCTACCAACACAATGAGCATTCCTACTTCTATCAAAGAAACTACTACCCTACCAACACCATGAGCATTGCAACTTCTACCACAGAACATGCAACTCCAACCACCACCACAAGCGTTACTACTTCTACCACAAAACCTGCTTCTCCTACCACCACTGCGAGTGGATCTACTTGTACCGCAAAACCTTCTACACCTACCACCACAACGAGAGCACCTACTTCTACCACAGGCCCTGCTACCTCTACTTCCATCACGAGTGATCCTATTTCTACAACAGAAACTACTACTCCTACCAACAGGAAGAGAGCTGCTACTTCTGCTACAGAAACTACTATTCCTACCACCACCACGAACGCAACTACTTCTACCACAGAAACTACTACTCCTACCACCACAGCGAGAGCCCCTAATTCTACCCCAGAAACTACTACTACCACAACAACCACAAGCGCTCCAATATTTTCCACAGGACCTGCTACTCCTACCACCATCACGAGCGAAACTACTTCTACCACAGACACTACTATTCCCACCACCACCACGAGCACTCCTACTTCTACCGCAGATAGTACTACTCCTTCCAGCACCACGAGCGCTCCAATTTCTCCCAAAAAATCTACTACTCCTACCATCACCACTAGCTCTCCTACTTCTAACAGAGAAACAACTACTACCAGCACCACGAACACTTCTACTTGTACCACAGTCTGTGCAACTTCTACCACCACAACGAACTCTCCTACTTCTAACACAGAACATGCTACTCCAACACCACCACGAGGGCAAGTACTTCTACCACAGAATATACTACTCCTACCACCACCACGAGCGCTCATACACCTACCACAGACATTACTACTCCTAACACCACATTGAGGGCTCCTACTTCTACCACAGACACGACTACTAGTACAACGATCACGAGCGATCTTACTTCTACCACAGAATCAGCCACTCCTACTACCATCACCATTGCCACTACTTATACCTGAGACCCAGCTACACCTACCACCACCGCGAGAGCAACAACTTCTACCACAGGCCCTCCTACACCTCCGACCAACACAAGCGCACCAAATTCTACCACATTAACTACTGCTACTATGAACACGTAGAGTGCTCCTACAGCTACCACAGTCACTAATACTCCTACAACCACCATGAGTGCAATTACTTATAACACAGATACTACTACTCTTGCCACCACCACGAGCGCAAGTACATCTACCACAGACACTACTACTCCTGACATCAACATAAGTGCTTCAATTTCTACTACAGACTCTACTACTCGTACACCCACCACGAGCGCAACTACTTCTACCACAGACACTACTGCTGCTATCACAACCATGGCCCTCCTACTTCTACCAGATACTGTGCAACTACTAGCAGCAGAAATAGCACTCTTACTTCTTATACAGACAGTACTACTCTAACCACAACCACGAGCACTCCTACTTTTACCACAATACCTGCTACTGCTACCACCACCCCGAGCACAACTAATTCTCCCACAGACCGTGCAACTACTACCACCACCACTAGAGCTCCTACATCTACCACAGACGATAGTAATTCTACCACCAGCACTAGCACAACTACTTCTACCACCGAAACTACTACTCCTACCACCAGCACGATTGCAACTATTTCTACCACAGACCCTGCTCTTCTTACCACAACCACGAGAGTGTCTACTTCTACCACAGGCCCGGCTACTACTACCACAACCATGAGCACTCCTAATTCTACCACAGACACTACTTCTCCTACCACCACCACGATGGCTCCTACTTCTACCACAGAATCAAATACTCCTACCACCACCACAAGCACTCCTGCTTCTACCACAGAAACTACTACTCCTACCACCTGCACGAGCTCTCCTGCTTCTACCACAATATCTACTACTCCTACCAAAAACACGAGTGCAAGTACTTCTACTACAGAAACTTATACTCCTACCAACAGCAAGAGCTCTCCTACTTCTACCATAGAAACTACTACTCCTGCCACCATCACGAGCACTCCTACTTCTACCGCAGAATCAACTACTTCTTCCTCAACCAGGCACGCTCCTACTTCTAGCACATACACTACTACTCCTGCCACCACCACGAGCGCTCCTACTTATACCATAGACACTACTACTCTTACCAACACCACGAGTGCTCCTATTTCTATGAAAGAAACTACTACCCTACCACCACCATGAGTGATCCTACTTCTACCACAAAACCTGCTACCCCTTCCACCATCACGATACCACCTACTGCTACCACAGGCCCTTCTACACCTTCCACCAACATGAGTGATCCTACTTCTACCACAGAAACTACTACTCCTACCACCAGCACGAGTGCAAGTACTTCTAATACAGAAACTAATACTCCTACCAACAACAAGAGCGCTCCTACTTCTACCATTGAAACTACTACTCCTGCCACCGTCATGAGCAGTCCTACATCTACCGCAGAATCTACTACTCCTACCTCAATCACGAGCACTGCTACTTCTAGCACATACACTACTACTCCTGCCACCACCACGAGCGCTCCTACTTCTACCACAGACACTACTACTCTTACCAACACCACGAGCACTCCTATTTCTATGAAAGAAACTACTACCCTACCACCACCATGAGCGATCCTACTTCTACCACAAAACCTGCTACACCTTCCACCATCACGAGACCACCTACTGCTACCACAGGCCCTTCTACACTTTCCACCAACATGAGTGATCCTACTTCTACCACAGAAACTACTACTCCTACCAATACCAACAGTGCTCCTACTTCTACCACAGACACTACTACTCCCAGCACCTCCACGAGCACTCCTACATCTACCACAGACACAACTACTCCTATCAACACAACGAGCACTCCTACTTCTACCAAGGAAACTATTACCCTACCACCACCATGAGCGCTCCTAATTCTACCACAGAACATGCAACTACAAACACCACCACAGGCGGTACTACTTCTAGCACAAAACCTGCTACTCCTACCACCACCACGAGTGCAACTACTTGTACCACAAACATGCTACTCCTTCCAACACTATGAAAGCACCTACTTCTACCACAGGCCCTGCTACTACTACCTCCATCACGAGCGATCATACTTCTACCACAGAAAATACTACTCCTACCACCAAGAGTGCTCCTACTTCTACCACAGAAACTACTAGTTCTCCCACCACCACGAGTGCAACTACTTCTACCACAGACACTACTCTTCCTACCACCAGAACGAGAGCCACTACTTCTACCCTAGAAACTACTACTACCACAAACACCATGAGTGCTCCTTCTTCTACCACAAAACCTGTTACACCTACCACCACCACGAGCGATCCTACTTCTACCACAGACACTACTACACCTACCACCACCACGAGCAATCCTACTTCTACCACAGAATCAACTACTCCTAACACCATCACGAGCGCTCCTGCTTCTACCACAGAAACTACTACTTTTACCACCAGCACGAGTGCAACAACTCCTACTACAGACACTAATACACCTACAACCAGGACGAGTGTTCCTACTTCTACCACAGTCACTACTACTCTCACCAACACCACGAGCGCTCCTACTTCTACCACAGACAGTACTACTCCTACCACCACCATGTGCGCTACTACCTCTAACAAAGTATCTAGTACTCTGAACACCACCACGAGCTCTCCTACTTCTACCAGAGAAACCAATACTACCAAGACCATGAGCGCTCCTAATACTTCCACAGACTGTGCAACTCCTACCACCACCAAGTGTGCTCCTACTTCAAACACAGACCATGCTTCTCCTAACACCAACACGAGCAAAACTACTTCTAATAGCGACCCTGTTACTCGTACCACTACCATGAGAGCACCTACTTCTACCACAGGCACTGCAACTGCTTCCACCACAATGAGCGCTCCTAATTCAACCACAGAAATTAAACACCCACCAGCACCACGAGCGCCCCTACTTCTACTACAGACACTAGTACTCCTACCACCACCAGGAACGCTCCTACTTCTACCACAGGAACTACTACTAATACCACGGGAACGGGCACAAAATCTTCTACCACAGACAGTACTCTTCCTACCACCACCACGAGCTCTCCTACTTCTACCACAGACAATACTACTCCTAACTCCACCACGAGCAAAAGTACTTCTAGCACAGAAACGACTACTCCTACCACCACCACGAGTGCAACTACTACTACCACTGACACTACTACTCCTACCACCACCATGAGTGCACATATTTCTACAAAAGACATTACTACTCCTACCAACCCCACGATCACCAGTCCGTCTACCACAGAAACTACTACTCCTACCACCACCACAAGAGCACCTACTTGTACCACAGACCCTGTTACTCCTACCACCACCAAGAGCACTCCTACTTCTACCACAGAAACTACTACTCCAACCACCACAACGAACACTCCTACTTCTACTGCAGAAACTACTGCTCCTAAAACCACCACGAGCGAACTACATCTACCAGAGATACTACTACTCCTAACACCACCACGAGCGCTCCTACTTCCATCACAGACACTATTACTCCAAGTAGCACCACGAGCGCTCCTCCTTCTACCACAGACACTACTCCTCCTACCAACACAACGAGCATTCCTACTTCTATCAAAGAAACTACTACCCTACCAACACCATGAGCATTCCAACTTCTACCACAGAACATGCAACTCCAACCACCACCACAAGCGTTACTACTTCTACCACAAAACCTGCTTCTCCTACCACCACCGCGAGTGGATCTACTTGTACCGCAAAACCTTCTACACCTACCACCACAACGAGGGCACCTACTTCTACCACAGGCCCTGCTACCTCTACTTCCATCACGAGCGATCCTATTTCTACAACAGAAACTACTACTCCTACCAACAGGAAGAGAGCTGCTACTTCTGCTACAGAAACTACTATTCCTACCACCACCACGAACGCAACTACTTCTACCACAGAAACTACTACTCCTACCACCACAGCGAGAGCCCCTAATTCTACCCCAGAAACTACTACTACCACAACAACCACAAGCGCTCCCATATTTTCCACAGAACCTGCTACTCCTACCACCATCACGAGCGAAACTACTTCTACCACAGACACTACTATTCCCACCACCACCACGAGCACTCCTACTTCTACCGCAGATAGTACTACTCCTTCCAGCACCACGAGCGCTCCAATTTCTCCCAAAAAATCTACTACTCCTACCATCACCACTAGCTCTCCTACTTCTAACAGAGAAACAACTACTACCAGCACCACGAACACTTCTACTTGTACCACAGTCTGTGCAACTTCTACCACCACAACGAACTCTCCTACTTCTAACACAGAACATGCTACTCCAACACCACCACGAGGGCAAGTACTTCTACCACAGAATATACTACTCCTACCACCACCACGAGCGCTCATACACCTACCACAGACATTACTACTCCTAACACCACATTGAGGGCTCCTACTTCTACCACAGACACGACTACTAGTACAACGATCACGAGCGATCTTACTTCTACCACAGAATCAGCCACTCCTACTACCATCACCATTGCCACTACTTATACCTGAGACCCTGCTACACCTACCACCACCGCGAGAGCAACAACTTCTACCACAGGCCCTCCTACACCTCCGACCAACACAAGCGCACCAAATTCTACCACATTAACTACTACTACTATGAACACGTAGAGTGCTCCTACAGCTACCACAGTCACTAATACTCCTACAACCACCATGAGTGCAATTACTTATAACACAGATACTACTACTCTTGCCACCACCACGAGCGCAAGTACATCTACCACAGACACTACTACTCCTGACATCAACATAAGTGCTTCAATTTCTACTACAGACTCTACTACTCGTACACCCACCACGAGCGCAACTACTTCTACCACAGACACTACTGCTGCTATCACAACCATGGCCCTCCTACTTCTACCAGATACTGTGCAACTACTAGCAGCAGGAATAGCACTCTTACTTCTTACACAGACAGTACTACTCTAACCACAACCACGAGCACTCCTACTTTTACCACAATACCTGCTACTGCTACCACCACCCCGAGCACAACTAATTCTCCCACAGACCGTGCAACTACTACCACCACCACTAGAGCTCCTACATCTACCACAGACGATAGTAATTCTACCACCAGCACTAGCACAACTACTTCTACCACCGAAACTACTACTCCTACCACCAGCACGATTGCAACTATTTCTACCACAGACCCTGCTCTTCTTACCACAACCACGAGAGCATCTACTTCTACCACAGGCCCGGCTACTACTACCACAACCATGAGCACTCCTAATTCTACCACAGACACTACTTCTCCTACCACCACCACGATGGCTCCTACTTCTACCACAGAATCAAATACTCCTACCACCACCACAAGCACTCCTGCTTCTACCACAGAAACTACTACTCCTACCACCTGCACGAGCTCTCCTGCTTCTACCACAATATCTACTACTCCTACCAAAAACACGAGTGCAAGTACTTCTACTACAGAAACTTATACTCCTACCAACAGCAAGAGCTCTCCTACTTCTACCATAGAAACTACTACTCCTGCCACCATCACGAGCACTCCTACTTCTACCGCAGAATCAACTACTTCTTCCTCAACCAGGCACGCTCCTACTTCTAGCACATACACTACTACTCCTGCCACCACCACGAGCGCTCCTACTTATACCATAGACACTACTACTCTTACCAACACCACGAGTGCTCCTATTTCTATGAAAGAAACTACTACCCTACCACCACCATGAGCGATCCTACTTCTACCACAAAACCTGCTACACCTTCCACCATCACGAGACCACCTACTGCTACCACAGGCCCTTCTACACTTTCCACCAACATGAGTGATCCTACTTCTACCACAGAAACTACTACTCCTACCAATACCAACAGTGCTCCTACTTCTACCACAGACACTACTACTCCCAGCACCTCCACGAGCACTCCTACATCTACCACAGACACAACTACTCCTATCAACACAACGAGCACTCCTACTTCTACCAAGGAAACTATTACCCTACCACCACCATGAGCGCTCCTAATTCTACCACAGAACATGCAACTACAAACACCACCACAGGCGGTACTACTTCTAGCACAAAACCTGCTACTCCTACCACCACCACGAGTGCAACTACTTGTACCACAAACATGCTACTCCTTCCAACACTATGAAAGCACCTACTTCTACCACAGGCCCTGCTACTACTACCTCCATCACGAGCGATCATACTTCTACCACAGAAAATACTACTCCTACCACCAAGTGTGCTCCTACTTCTACCACAGAAACTACTAGTTCTCCCACCACCACGAGTGCAACTACTTCTACCACAGACACTACTCTTCCTACCACCAGAACGAGAGCCACTACTTCTACCCTAGAAACTACTACTACCACAAACACCATGAGTGCTCCTTCTTCTACCACAAAACCTGTTACACCTACCACCACCACGAGCGATCCTACTTCTACCACAGACACTACTACACCTACCACCACCACGAGCAATCCTACTTCTACCACAGAATCAACTACTCCTAACACCATCACGAGCGCTCCTGCTTCTACCACAGAAACTACTACTTTTACCACCAGCACGAGTGCAACAACTCCTACTACAGACACTAATACACCTACAACCAGGACGAGTGTTCCTACTTCTACCACAGTCACTACTACTCTCACCAACACCACGAGCGCTCCTACTTCTACCACAGACAGTACTACTCCTACCACCACCATGTGCGCTACTACCTCTAACAAAGTATCTAGTACTCTGAACACCACCACGAGCTCTCCTACTTCTACCAGAGAAACCAATACTACCAAGACCATGAGCGCTCCTAATACTTCCACAGACTGTGCAACTCCTACCACCACCAAGTGTGCTCCTACTTCAAACACAGACCATGCTTCTCCTAACACCAACACGAGCAAAACTACTTCTAATAGCGACCCTGTTACTCGTACCACTACCATGAGAGCACCTACTTCTACCACAGGCACTGCAACTGCTTCCACCACAATGAGCGCTCCTAATTCAACCACAGAAATTAAACACCCACCAGCACCACGAGCGCCCCTACTTCTACTACAGACACTAGTACTCCTACCACCACCAGGAACGCTCCTACTTCTACCACAGGAACTACTACTAATACCACGGGAACGGGCACAAAATCTTCTACCACAGACAGTACTCTTCCTACCACCACCACGAGCTCTCCTACTTCTACCACAGACAATACTACTCCTAACTCCACCACGAGCAAAAGTACTTCTAGCACAGAAACGACTACTCCTACCACCACCACGAGTGCAACTACTACTACCACTGACACTACTACTCCTACCACCACCATGAGTGCACATATTTCTACAAAAGACATTACTACTCCTACCAACCCCACGATCACCAGTCCGTCTACCACAGAAACTACTACTCCTACCACCACCACAAGAGCACCTACTTGTACCACAGACCCTGTTACTCCTACCACCACCAAGAGCACTCCTACTTCTACCACAGAAACTACTACTCCAACCACCACAACGAACACTCCTACTTCTACTGCAGAAACTACTGCTCCTAAAACCACCACGAGCGAACTACATCTACCAGAGATACTACTACTCCTAACACCACCACGAGCGCTCCTACTTCCATCACAGACACTATTACTCCAAGTAGCACCACGAGCGCTCCTCCTTCTACCACAGACACTACTCCTCCTACCAACACAACGAGCATTCCTACTTCTATCAAAGAAACTACTACCCTACCAACACCATGAGCATTCCAACTTCTACCACAGAACATGCAACTCCAACCACCACCACAAGCGTTACTACTTCTACCACAAAACCTGCTTCTCCTACCACCACCGCGAGTGGATCTACTTGTACCGCAAAACCTTCTACACCTACCACCACAACGAGGGCACCTACTTCTACCACAGGCCCTGCTACCTCTACTTCCATCACGAGCGATCCTATTTCTACAACAGAAACTACTACTCCTACCAACAGGAAGAGAGCTGCTACTTCTGCTACAGAAACTACTATTCCTACCACCACCACGAACGCAACTACTTCTACCACAGAAACTACTACTCCTACCACCACAGCGAGAGCCCCTAATTCTACCCCAGAAACTACTACTACCACAACAACCACAAGCGCTCCCATATTTTCCACAGAACCTGCTACTCCTACCACCATCACGAGCGAAACTACTTCTACCACAGACACTACTATTCCCACCACCACCACGAGCACTCCTACTTCTACCGCAGATAGTACTACTCCTTCCAGCACCACGAGCGCTCCAATTTCTCCCAAAAAATCTACTACTCCTACCATCACCACTAGCTCTCCTACTTCTAACAGAGAAACAACTACTACCAGCACCACGAACACTTCTACTTGTACCACAGTCTGTGCAACTTCTACCACCACAACGAACTCTCCTACTTCTAACACAGAACATGCTACTCCAACACCACCACGAGGGCAAGTACTTCTACCACAGAATATACTACTCCTACCACCACCACGAGCGCTCATACACCTACCACAGACATTACTACTCCTAACACCACATTGAGGGCTCCTACTTCTACCACAGACACGACTACTAGTACAACGATCACGAGCGATCTTACTTCTACCACAGAATCAGCCACTCCTACTACCATCACCATTGCCACTACTTATACCTGAGACCCTGCTACACCTACCACCACCGCGAGAGCAACAACTTCTACCACAGGCCCTCCTACACCTCCGACCAACACAAGCGCACCAAATTCTACCACATTAACTACTACTACTATGAACACGTAGAGTGCTCCTACAGCTACCACAGTCACTAATACTCCTACAACCACCATGAGTGCAATTACTTATAACACAGATACTACTACTCTTGCCACCACCACGAGCGCAAGTACATCTACCACAGACACTACTACTCCTGACATCAACATAAGTGCTTCAATTTCTACTACAGACTCTACTACTCGTACACCCACCACGAGCGCAACTACTTCTACCACAGACACTACTGCTGCTATCACAACCATGGCCCTCCTACTTCTACCAGATACTGTGCAACTACTAGCAGCAGGAATAGCACTCTTACTTCTTACACAGACAGTACTACTCTAACCACAACCACGAGCACTCCTACTTTTACCACAATACCTGCTACTGCTACCACCACCCCGAGCACAACTAATTCTCCCACAGACCGTGCAACTACTACCACCACCACTAGAGCTCCTACATCTACCACAGACGATAGTAATTCTACCACCAGCACTAGCACAACTACTTCTACCACCGAAACTACTACTCCTACCACCAGCACGATTGCAACTATTTCTACCACAGACCCTGCTCTTCTTACCACAACCACGAGAGCATCTACTTCTACCACAGGCCCGGCTACTACTACCACAACCATGAGCACTCCTAATTCTACCACAGACACTACTTCTCCTACCACCACCACGATGGCTCCTACTTCTACCACAGAATCAAATACTCCTACCACCACCACAAGCACTCCTGCTTCTACCACAGAAACTACTACTCCTACCACCTGCACGAGCTCTCCTGCTTCTACCACAATATCTACTACTCCTACCAAAAACACGAGTGCAAGTACTTCTACTACAGAAACTTATACTCCTACCAACAGCAAGAGCTCTCCTACTTCTACCATAGAAACTACTACTCCTGCCACCATCACGAGCACTCCTACTTCTACCGCAGAATCAACTACTTCTTCCTCAACCAGGCACGCTCCTACTTCTAGCACATACACTACTACTCCTGCCACCACCACGAGCGCTCCTACTTATACCATAGACACTACTACTCTTACCAACACCACGAGTGCTCCTATTTCTATGAAAGAAACTACTACCCTACCACCACCATGAGTGATCCTACTTCTACCACAAAACCTGCTACCCCTTCCACCATCACGATACCACCTACTGCTACCACAGGCCCTTCTACACCTTCCACCAACATGAGTGATCCTACTTCTACCACAGAAACTACTACTCCTACCACCAGCACTAGTGCAAGTACTTCTAATACAGAAACTAATACTCCTACCAACAACAAGAGCGCTCCTACTTCTACCATTGAAACTACTACTCCTGCCACCGTCACGAGCAGTCCTACATCTACCGCAGAATCTACTACTCCTACCTCAATCACGAGCACTGCTACTTCTAGCACATACACTACTACTCCTGCCACCACCACGAGCGCTCCTACTTCTACCACAGACACTACTACTCTTACCAACACCACGAGCACTCCTATTTCTATGAAAGAAACTACTACCCTACCACCACCATGAGCGATCCTACTTCTACCACAAAACCTGCTACACCTTCCACCATCACGAGACCACCTACTGCTACCACAGGCCCTTCTACACTTTCCACCAACATGAGTGATCCTACTTCTACCACAGAAACTACTACTCCTACCAATACCAACAGTGCTCCTCATTCTACCACAGACACTACTACTCTCAGCACCTCCACGAGCACTCCTACATGTACCACAGATACAACTACTCCTATCAACACAACGAGCACTCCTACTTCTACCAAAGAAACTATTACCCTACCACCACCATGAGCGCTCCTAATTCTACCACAGAACATGCAACTACAAACACCACCACAGGCGGTACTACTTCTAGCACAAAACCTGCTACTCCTACCACCACCACGAGTGCAACTACTTGTACCACAAACATGCTACTCCTTCCAACACTATGAAAGCACCTACTTCTACCACAGGCCCTGCTACTACTACCTCCATCACGAGCGATCATACTTCTACCACAGAAAATACTACTCCTACCACCAAGAGTGCTCCTACTTCTACCACAGAAACTACTAGTTCTCCCACCACCACGAGTGCAACTACTTCTACCACAGACACTACTCTTCCTACCACCAGAACGAGAGCCACTACTTCTACCCTAGAAACTACTACTACCACAAACACCATGAGTGCTCCTTCTTCTACCACAAAACCTGTTACACCTACCACCACCACGAGCGATCCTACTTCTACCACAGACACTACTACACCTACCACCACCACGACCAATCCTACTTCTACCACAGTATCAACTACTCCTAACACCATCACGAGCGCTCCTGCTTCTACCACAGAAACTACTACTTTTACCACCAGCACGAGTGCAACAACTCCTACTACAGACACTAATACACCTACAACCAGGACGAGTGTTCCTACTTCTACCACAGTCACTACTACTCTCACCAACACCACGAGCGCTCCTACTTCTACCACAGACAGTACTACTCCTACCACCACCATGTGCGCTACTACCTCTAACAAAGTATCTTGTACTCTGAACACCACCACGAGCTCTCCTACTTCTACCAGAGAAACCAATACTACCAAGACCATGAGCGCTCCTAATACTTCCACAGACTGTGCAACTCCTAGCACCACCAAGTGTGCTCCTACTTCAAACACAGACCATGCTTCTCCTAACACCAACACGAGCAAAACTACTTCTAATAGCGACCCTGTTACTCGTACCACTACCATGAGAGCACCTACTTCTACCACAGGCACTGCAACTGCTTCCACCACAATGAGCGCTCCTAATTCAACCACAGAAATTAAACACCCACCAGCACCACGAGCGCCCCTACTTCTACTACAGACACTAGTACTCCTACCACCACCAGGAACGCTCCTACTTCTACCACAGGAACTACTACTAATACCACGGGAACGGGCACAAAATCTTCTACCACAGACAGTACTCTTCCTACCACCACCACGAGCTCTCCTACTTCTACCACAGACAATACTACTCCTAACTCCACCACGAGCAAAAGTACTTCTAGCACAGAAACGACTACTCCTACCACCACCACGAGTGCAACTACTACTACCACTGACACTACTACTCCTACCACCACCATGAGTGCACATATTTCTACAAAAGACATTACTACTCCTACCAACCCCACGATCACCAGTCCGTCTACCACAGAAACTACTACTCCTACCACCACCACAAGAGCACCTACTTGTACCACAGACCCTGTTACTCCTACCACCACCAAGAGCACTCCTACTTCTACCACAGAAACTACTACTCCAACCACCACAACGAACACTCCTACTTCTACTGCAGAAACTACTGCTCCTAAAACCACCACGAGCGAACTACATCTACCAGAGATACTACTACTCCTAACACCACCACGAGCGCTCCTACTTCCATCACAGACACTATTACTCCAAGTAGCACCACGAGCGCTCCTCCTTCTACCACAGACACTACTCCTCCTACCAACACAATGAGCATTCCTACTTCTATCAAAGAAACTACTACCCTACCAACACCATGAGCATTGCAACTTCTACCACAGAACATGCAACTCCAACCACCACCACAAGCGTTACTACTTCTACCACAAAACCTGCTTCTCCTACCACCACTGCGAGTGGATCTACTTGTACCGCAAAACCTTCTACACCTACCACCACAACGAGAGCACCTACTTCTACCACAGGCCCTGCTACCTCTACTTCCATCACGAGTGATCCTATTTCTACAACAGAAACTACTACTCCTACCAACAGGAAGAGAGCTGCTACTTCTGCTACAGAAACTACTATTCCTACCACCACCACGAACGCAACTACTTCTACCACAGAAACTACTACTCCTACCACCACAGCGAGAGCCCCTAATTCTACCCCAGAAACTACTACTACCACAACAACCACAAGCGCTCCAATATTTTCCACAGGACCTGCTACTCCTACCACCATCACGAGCGAAACTACTTCTACCACAGACACTACTATTCCCACCACCACCACGAGCACTCCTACTTCTACCGCAGATAGTACTACTCCTTCCAGCACCACGAGCGCTCCAATTTCTCCCAAAAAATCTACTACTCCTACCATCACCACTAGCTCTCCTACTTCTAACAGAGAAACAACTACTACCAGCACCACGAACACTTCTACTTGTACCACAGTCTGTGCAACTTCTACCACCACAACGAACTCTCCTACTTCTAACACAGAACATGCTACTCCAACACCACCACGAGGGCAAGTACTTCTACCACAGAATATACTACTCCTACCACCACCACGAGCGCTCATACACCTACCACAGACATTACTACTCCTAACACCACATTGAGGGCTCCTACTTCTACCACAGACACGACTACTAGTACAACGATCAAGAGCGATCTTACTTCTACCACAGAATCAGCCACTCCTACTACCATCACCATTGCCACTACTTATACCTGAGACCCAGCTACACCTACCACCACCGCGAGAGCAACAACTTCTACCACAGGCCCTCCTACACCTCCGACCAACACAAGCGCAACAAATTCTACCACATTAACTACTGCTACTGTGAACACGTAGAGTGCTCCTACAGCTACCACAGTCACTAATACTCCTACAACCACCATGAGTGCAATTACTTATAACACAGATACTACTACTCTTGCCACCACCACGAGCGCAAGTACATCTACCACAGACGCTACTACTCCTGACATCAACATAAGTGCTTCAATTTCTACTACAGACTCTACTACTCGTACACCCACCACGAGCGCAACTACTTCTAACACAGACACTACTGCTGCTATCACAACCATGGCCCTCCTACTTCTACCAGATACTGTGCAACTACTAGCAGCAGAAATAGCACTCTTACTTCTTACACAGACAGTACTACTCTAACCACAACCACGAGCACTCCTACTTTTACCACAATACCTGCTACTGCTACCACCACCCCGAGCACAACTAATTCTCCCACAGACCGTGCAACTACTACCACCACCACTAGAGCTCCTACATCTACCACAGACGATAGTAATTCTACCACCAGCACTAGCACAACTACTTCTACCACCGAAACTACTACTCCTACCACCAGCACGATTGCAACTATTTCTACCACAGACCCTGCTCTTCTTACCACAACCACGAGAGCATCTACTTCTACCACAGGCCCGGCTACTACTACCACAACCATGAGCACTCCTAATTCTACCACAGACACTTCTTCTCCTACCACCACCACGATGGCTCCTACTTCTACCACAGAATCAAATACTCCTACCACCACCACAAGCACTCCTGCTTCTACCACAGAAACTACTACTCCTACCACCTGCACGAGCTCTCCTGCTTCTACCACAATATCTACTACTCCTACCAAAAACACGAGTGCAAGTACTTGTACTACAGAAACTTATACTCCTACCAACAGCAAGAGCTCTCCTACTTCTACCATAGAAACTACTATTCCTGCCACCATCACGAGCACTCCTACTTCTACCGCAGAATCAACTACTTCTTCCTCAACCAGGCACGCTCCTACTTCTAGCACATACACTACTACTCCTGCCACCACCACGAGCGCTCCTACTTATACCATAGACACTACTACTCTTACCAACACCACGAGTGCTCCTATTTCTATGAAAGAAACTACTACCCTACCACCACCATGAGTGATCCTACTTCTACCACAAAACCTGCTACCCCTTCCACCATCACGATACCACCTACTGCTACCACAGGCCCTTCTACACCTTCCACCAACATGAGTGATCCTACTTCTACCACAGAAACTACTACTCCTACCACCAGCACTAGTGCAAGTACTTCTAATACAGAAACTAATACTCCTACCAACAACAAGAGCGCTCCTACTTCTACCATTGAAACTACTACTCCTGCCACCGTCACGAGCAGTCCTACATCTACCGCAGAATCTACTACTCCTACCTCAATCACGAGCACTGCTACTTCTAGCACATACACTACTACTCCTGCCACCACCACGAGCGCTCCTACTTCTACCACAGACACTACTACTCTTACCAACACCACGAGCACTCCTATTTCTATGAAAGAAACTACTACCCTACCACCACCATGAGCGATCCTACTTCTACCACAAAACCTGCTACACCTTCCACCATCACGAGACCACCTACTGCTACCACAGGCCCTTCTACACTTTCCACCAACATGAGTGATCCTACTTCTACCACAGAAACTACTACTCCTACCAATACCAACAGTGCTCCTACTTCTACCACAGACACTACTACTCTCAGCACCTCCACGAGCACTCCTACATGTACCACAGACACAACTACTCCTATCAACACAACGAGCACTCCTACTTCTACCAAGGAAACTATTACCCTACCACCACCATGAGCGCTCCTAATTCTACCACAGAACATGCAACTACAAACACCACCACAGGCGGTACTACTTCTAGCACAAAACCTGCTACTCCTACCACCACCACGAGTGCAACTACTTGTACCACAAACATGCTACTCCTTCCAACACTATGAAAGCACCTACTTCTACCACAGGCCCTGCTACTACTACCTCCATCACGAGCGATCATACTTCTACCACAGAAAATACTACTCCTACCACCAAGAGTGCTCCTACTTCTACCACAGAAACTACTAGTTCTCCCACCACCACGAGTGCAACTACTTCTACCACAGACACTACTCTTCCTACCACCAGAACGAGAGCCACTACTTCTACCCTAGAAACTACTACTACCACAAACACCATGAGTGCTCCTTCTTCTACCACAAAACCTGTTACACCTACCACCACCACGAGCGATCCTACTTCTACCACAGACACTACTACACCTACCACCACCACGAGCAATCCTACTTCTACCACAGTATCAACTACTCCTAACACCATCACGAGCGCTCCTGCTTCTACCACAGAAACTACTACTTTTACCACCAGCACGAGTGCAACAACTCCTACTACAGACACTAATACACCTACAACCAGGACGAGTGTTCCTACTTCTACCACAGTCACTACTACTCTCACCAACACCACGAGCGCTCCTACTTCTACCACAGACAGTACTACTCCTACCACCACCATGTGCGCTACTACCTCTAACAAAGTATCTTGTACTCTGAACACCACCACGAGCTCTCCTACTTCTACCAGAGAAACCAATACTACCAATACCATGAGCGCTCCTAATACTTCCACAGACTGTGCAACTCCTACCACCACCAAGTGTGCTCCTACTTCAAACACAGACCATGCTTCTCCTAACACCAACACGAGCAAAACTACTTCTAATAGCGACCCTGTTACTCGTACCACTACCATGAGAGCACCTACTTCTACCACAGGCACTGCAACTGCTTCCACCACAATGAGCGCTCCTAATTCAACCACAGAAATTAAACACCCACCAGCACCACGAGCGCCCCTACTTCTACTACAGACACTAGTACTCCTACCACCACCAGGAACGCTCCTACTTCTACCACAGGAACTACTACTAATACCACGGGAACGGGCACAAAATCTTCTACCACAGACAGTACTCTTCCTACCACCACCACGAGCTCTCCTACTTCTACCACAGACAATACTACTCCTAACTCCACCACGAGCAAAAGTACTTCTAGCACAGAAACGACTACTCCTACCACCACCACGAGTGCAACTACTACTACCACTGACACTACTACTCCTACCACCACCATGAGTGCACATATTTCTACAAAAGACATTACTACTCCTACCAACCCCACGATCACCAGTCCGTCTACCACAGAAACTACTACTCCTACCACCGCCACAAGAGCACCTACTTGTACCACAGACCCTGTTACTCCTACCACCACCAAGAGCACTCCTACTTCTACCACAGAAACTACTACTCCAACCACCACAACGAACACTCCTACTTCTACTGCAGAAACTACTGCTCCTAAAACCACCACGAGCGAACTACATCTACCAGAGATACTACTACTCCTAACACCACCACGAGCGCTCCTACTTCCATCACAGACACTATTACTCCAAGTAGCACCACGAGCGCTCCTCCTTCTACCACAGACACTACTCCTCCTACCAACACAACGAGCATTCCTACTTCTATCAAAGAAACTACTACCCTACCAACACCATGAGCATTCCAACTTCTACCACAGAACATGCAACTCCAACCACCACCACAAGCGTTACTACTTCTACCACAAAACCTGCTTCTCCTACCACCACTGCGAGTGGATCTACTTGTACCGCAAAACCTTCTACACCTACCACCACAACGAGAGCACCTACTTCTACCACAGGCCCTGCTACCTCTACTTCCATCACGAGTGATCCTATTTCTACAACAGAAACTACTACTCCTACCAACAGGAAGAGAGCTGCTACTTCTGCTACAGAAACTACTATTCCTACCACCACCACGAACGCAACTACGTCTACCACAGAAACTACTACTCCTACCACCACAGCGAGAGCCCCTAATTCTACCCCAGAAACTACTACTACCACAACAACCACAAGCGCTCCCATATTTTCCACAGGACCTGCTACTCCTACCACCATCACGAGCGAAACTACTTCTACCACAGACACTACTATTCCCACCACCACCACGAGCACTCCTACTTCTACCGCAGATAGTACTACTCCTTCCAGCACCACGAGCGCTCCAATTTCTCCCAAAAAATCTACTACTCCTACCATCACCACTAGCTCTCCTACTTCTAACAGAGAAACAACTACTACCAGCACCACGAACACTTCTACTTGTACCACAGTCTGTGCAACTTCTACCACCACAACGAACTCTCCTACTTCTAACACAGAACATGCTACTCCAACACCACCACGAGGGCAAGTACTTCTACCACAGAATATACTACTCCTACCACCACCACGAGCGCTCATACACCTACCACAGACATTACTACTCCTAACACCACATTGAGGGCTCCTACTTCTACCACAGACACGACTACTAGAACAACGATCACGAGCGATCTTACTTCTACCACAGAATCAGCCACTCCTACTACCATCACCATTGCCACTACTTATACCTGAGACCCTGCTACACCTACCACCACCGCGAGAGCAACAACTTCTACCACAGGCCCTCCTACACCTCCGACCAACACAAGCGCACCAAATTCTACCACATTAACTAATACTACTATGAACACGTAGAGTGCTCCTACAGCTACCACAGTCACTAGTACTCCTACAACCACCATGAGTGCAATTACTTATAACACAGATACTACTACTCTTGCCACCACCACGAGCGCAAGTACATCTACCACAGACACTACTACTCCTGACATCAACATAAGTGCTTCAATTTCTACTACAGACTCTACTACTCGTACACCCACCACGAGCGCAACTACTTCTAACACAGACACTACTGCTGCTATCACAACCATGGCCCTCCTACTTCTACCAGATACCGTGCAACTACTAGCAGCAGGAATAGCACTCTTACTTCTTACACAGACAGTACTACTCTAACCACAACCACGAGCACTCCTACTTTTACCACAATACCTGCTACTGCTACCACCACCCCGAGCACAACTAATTCTCCCACAGACCGTGCAACTACTACCACCACCACTAGAGCTCCTACATCTACCACAGACGATAGTAATTCTACCACCAGCACTAGCACAACTACTTCTACCACCGAAACTACTACTCCTACCACCAGCACGATTGCAACTATTTCTACCACAGACCCTGCTCTTCTTACCACAACCACGAGAGCATCTACTTCTACCACAGGCCCTGCTACTACTACCACAACCATGAGCACTCCTAATTCTACCACAGACACTACTTCTCCTACCACCACCACGATGGCTCCTACTTCTACCACAGAATCAAATACTCCTACCACCACCACAAGCACTCCTGCTTCTACCACAGAAACTACTACTCCTACCACCTGCACGAGCTCTCCTGCTTCTACCACAATATCTACTACTCCTACCAAAAACACGAGTGCAAGTACTTCTACTACAGAAACTTATACTCCTACCAACAACAGGAGCTCTCCTACTTCTACCATAGAAACTACTACTCCTGCCACCATCACGAGCACTCCTACTTCTACCGCAGAATCAACTACTTCTTCCTCAACCAGGCACGCTCCTACTTCTAGCACATACACTACTACTCCTGCCACCACCACGAGCGCTCCTACTTATACCATAGACACTACTACTCTTACCAACACCACGAGTGCTCCTATTTCTATGAAAGAAACTACTACCCTACCACCACCATGAGTGATCCTACTTCTACCACAAAACCTGCTACCCCTTCCACCATCACGATACCACCTACTGCTACCACAGGCCCTTCTACACCTTCCACCAACATGAGTGATCCTACTTCTACCACAGAAACTACTACTCCTACCAATACCAACAGTGCTGCAACTTCTACCACTGAAACTATTACTCCTACCACCACCACGAGTGCAAATACATCTACCACAGACACTATTACTCTTAACTCCACCACAAAGGTTCCTATTTCTACCACAGACACTACTACTCCTGCCACCTCCACGAGCGCTTATACAACTATGAAAGTCATTATTACTCCTACCACCCCACGAGAACCACTGTTTCTAACACAGAAACTACTACTCCTACCACCACCACGAGAGCACCTACTTGTACAACAGACCCTGCTACACCTACCACCGCCACGAGAGCAACAACTTCTACCACAGGCCCTCCTACTCCTATGACCAACACAAGAGCACCAAATTCTACCACAGTAACTACTACTACTATGAACACGTAGAGTGCTCCTACAGCTACCACAGTCACTAGTACTCCTACCACCACCATGAGTGCAATTACTTCTAACACAGATACTACTACTCTTACCACCACCACGAGCGCAAGTACATCTACCACAGACACTACTACTCCTAACACCAACATGAGTGCTTCAATTTCTACTACAGACTCTACTACTCCTACACCAACCATGAGCGCAACTACTTCTACCACAGACACTACTGCTGCTATCACAACCATGGCCCTCCTACTTCTACCAGATACCGTGCAACTACTACCAGCAGGAAAAGCGCTCTTACTTCTAACACAGACAGTACTACTCTAACCACGAACACGAGCACTCCTACTTCTACCACAATACCTGCTACTCCTACCACCACCCCGAGCACAACTAATTCTACCACAGACCGTGCAACTACTACCACCACCACTAGAGCTCCTACATCTACCACAGACGACAGTTATTCTACCACCAGCACTAGCGCACCTACTTCTACCACCGAAACCACTACTCCTACCACCACCGCGATTGCAACCACTTCTACCACAGACCCTGCTATCCTTACCACAACCACGAGAACATCTACTTCTACCACAGGCCCTGCTACTACTACCACAACCATGAGCACTCCTAATTCTACCACAGACACTACATCTCCTACCACCACCACGATGGCTCCTACTTCTACCACAGAATCAAATACTCCTACCACCACCACAAGCGCTCCTGCTTCTACCACAGAAACTACTACTCCTACCACCAGCACGAGTGCAAGTACTTCTAATACAGAAACTAATACTCCTACCAACAACAAGAGCACTCCTACTTCTACCATTGAAACTACTACTCCTGCCACCGTCACGAGCAGTCCTACATCTACCGCAGAATCTACTACTCCTACCTCAATCACGAGCACTGCTACTTCTAGCACATACACTACTACTCCTGCCACCACCACGAGCGCTCCTACTTCTACCACAGACACTACTACTCTTACCAACACCACGAGCACTCCTATTTCTATGAAAGAAACTACTACCCTACCACCACCATGAGCGATCCTACTTCTACCACAAAACCTGCTACACCTTCCACCATCATGAGACCACCTACTGCTACCACAGGCCCTTCTACACTTTCCACCAACATGAGTGATCCTACTTCTACCACAGAAACTACTACTCCTACCAATACCAACAGTGCTCCTACTTCTACCACAGACACTACTACTCCCAGCACCTCCACGAGCACTCCTACATCTACCACAGACACAACTACTCCTATCAACACAACGAGCACTCCTACTTCTACCAAGGAAACTATTACCCTACCACCACCATGAGCGCTCCTAATTCTACCACAGAACATGCAACTACAAACACCACCACAGGCGGTACTACTTCTAGCACAAAACCTGCTACTCCTACCACCACCACGAGTGCAACTACTTGTACCACAAACATGCTACTCCTTCCAACACTATGAAAGCACCTACTTCTACCACAGGCCCTGCTACTACTACCTCCATCACGAGCGATCATACTTCTACCACAGAAAATACTACTCCTACCACCAAGAGTGCTCCTACTTCTACCACAGAAACTACTAGTTCTCCCACCACCACGAGTGCAACTACTTCTACCACAGACACTACTCTTCCTACCACCAGAACGAGAGCCACTACTTCTACCCTAGAAACTACTACTACCACAAACACCATGAGTGCTCCTTCTTCTACCACAAAACCTGTTACACCTACCACCACCACGAGCGATCCTACTTCTACCACAGACACTACTACACCTACCACCACCACGAGCAATCCTACTTCTACCACAGAATCAACTACTCCTAACACCATCACGAGCGCTCCTGCTTCTACCACAGAAACTACTACTTTTACCACCAGCACGAGTGCAACAACTCCTACTACAGACACTAATACACCTACAACCAGGACGAGTGTTCCTACTTCTACCACAGTCACTACTACTCTCACCAACACCACGAGCGCTCCTACTTCTACCACAGACAGTACTACTCCTACCACCACCATGTGTGCTACTACCCCTAACAAAGTATCTACTACTCTGAACACCACCACGAGCTCTCCTACTTCTACCAGAGAAACCAATACTACCAAGACCATGAGCGCTCCTAATACTTCCACAGACTGTGCAACTCCTACCACCACCAAGTGTGCTCCTACTTCAAACACAGACCATGCTTCTCCTAACACCAACACGAGCAAAACTACTTCTAATAGCGACCCTGTTACTCGTACCACTACCATGAGAGCACCTACTTCTACCACAGGCACTGCAACTGCTTCCACCACAATGAGCGCTCCTAATTCAACCACAGAAATTAAACACCCACCAGCACCACGAGCGCCCCTACTTCTACTACAGACACTAGTACTCCTACCACCACCAGGAACGCTCCTACTTCTACCACAGGAACTACTACTAATACCACGGGAACGGGCACAAAATCTTCTACCACAGACAGTACTCTTCCTACCACCACCACGAGCTCTCCTACTTCTACCACAGACAATACTACTCCTAACTCCACCACGAGCAAAAGTACTTCTAGCACAGAAACGACTACTCCTACCACCACCACGAGTGCAACTACTACTACCACTGACACTACTACTCCTACCACCACCATGAGTGCACATATTTCTACAAAAGACATTACTACTCCTACCAACCCCACGATCACCAGTCCGTCTACCACAGAAACTACTACTCCTACCACCACCACAAGAGCACCTACTTGTACCACAGACCCTGTTACTCCTACCACCACCAAGAGCACTCCTACTTCTACCACAGAAACTACTACTCCAACCACCACAACGAACACTCCTACTTCTACTGCAGAAACTACTGCTCCTAAAACCACCACGAGCGAACTACATCTACCAGAGATACTACTACTCCTAACACCACCACGAGCGCTCCTACTTCCATCACAGACACTATTACTCCAAGTAGCACCACGAGCGCTCCTCCTTCTACCACAGACACTACTCCTCCTACCAACACAACGAGCATTCCTACTTCTATCAAAGAAACTACTACCCTACCAACACCATGAGCATTCCAACTTCTACCACAGAACATGCAACTCCAACCACCACCACAAGCGTTACTACTTCTACCACAAAACCTGCTTCTCCTACCACCACTGCGAGTGGATCTACTTGTACCGCAAAACCTTCTACACCTACCACCACAACGAGAGCACCTACTTCTACCACAGGCCCTGCTACCTCTACTTCCATCACGAGTGATCCTATTTCTACAACAGAAACTACTACTCCTACCAACAGGAAGAGAGCTGCTACTTCTGCTACAGAAACTACTATTCCTACCACCACCACGAACGCAACTACTTCTACCACAGAAACTACTACTCCTACCACCACAGCGAGAGCCCCTAATTCTACCCCAGAAACTACTACTACCACAACAACCACAAGCGCTCCCATATTTTCCACAGAACCTGCTACTCCTACCACCATCACGAGCGAAACTACTTCTACCACAGACACTACTATTCCCACCACCACCACGAGCACTCCTACTTCTACCGCAGATAGTACGACTCCTTCCAGCACCACGAGCGCTCCAATTTCTCCCAAAAAATCTACTACTCCTACCATCACCACTAGCTCTCCTACTTCTAACAGAGAAACAACTACTACCAGCACCACGAACACTTCTACTTGTACCACAGTCTGTGCAACTTCTACCACCACAACGAACTCTCCTACTTCTAACACAGAACATGCTACTCCAACACCACCACGAGGGCAAGTACTTCTACCACAGAATATACTACTCCTACCACCACCACGAGCGCTCATACACCTACCACAGACATTACTACTCCTAACACCACATTGAGGGCTCCTACTTCTACCACAGACACGACTACTAGTACAACGATCACGAGCGATCTTACTTCTACCACAGAATCAGCCACTCCTACTACCATCACCATTGCCACTACTTATACCTGAGACCCTGCTACACCTACCACCACCGCGAGAGCAACAACTTCTACCACAGGCCCTCCTACACCTCCGACCAACACAAGCGCACCAAATTCTACCACATTAACTACTACTACTATGAACACGTAGAGTGCTCCTACAGCTACCACAGTCACTAATACTCCTACAACCACCATGAGTGCAATTACTTATAACACAGATACTACTACTCTTGCCACCACCACGAGCGCAAGTACATCTACCACAGACACTACTACTCCTGACATCAACATAAGTGCTTCAATTTCTACTACAGACTCTACTACTCGTACACCCACCACGAGCGCAACTACTTCTACCACAGACACTACTGCTGCTATCACAACCATGGCCCTCCTACTTCTACAAGATACTGTGCAACTACTAGCAGCAGGAATAGCACTCTTACTTCTTACACAGACAGTACTACTCTAACCACAACCACGAGCACTCCTACTTTTACCACAATACCTGCTACTGCTACCACCACCCCGAGCACAACTAATTCTCCCACAGACCGTGCAACTACTACCACCACCACTAGAGCTCCTACATCTACCACAGACGATAGTAATTCTACCACCAGCACTAGCACAACTACTTCTACCACCGAAACTACTACTCCTACCACCAGCACGATTGCAACTATTTCTACCACAGACCCTGCTCTTCTTACCACAACCACGAGAGTGTCTACTTCTACCACAGGCCCGGCTACTACTACCACAACCATGAGCACTCCTAATTCTACCACAGACACTACTTCTCCTACCACCACCACGATGGCTCCTACTTCTACCACAGAATCAAATACTCCTACCACCACCACAAGCACTCCTGCTTCTACCACAGAAACTACTACTCCTACCACCTGCACGAGCTCTCCTGCTTCTACCACAATATCTACTACTCCTACCAAAAACACGAGTGCAAGTACTTCTACTACAGAAACTTATACTCCTACCAACAGCAAGAGCTCTCCTACTTCTACCATAGAAACTACTACTCCTGCCACCATCACGAGCACTCCTACTTCTACCGCAGAATCAACTACTTCTTCCTCAACCAGGCACGCTCCTACTTCTAGCACATACACTACTACTCCTGCCACCACCACGAGCGCTCCTACTTATACCATAGACACTACTACTCTTACCAACACCACGACTGCTCCTATTTCTATGAAAGAAACTACTACCCTACCACCACCATGAGTGATCCTACTTCTACCACAAAACCTGCTACCCCTTCCACCATCACGATACCACCTACTGCTACCACAGGCCCTTCTACACCTTCCACCAACATGAGTGATCCTACTTCTACCACAGAAACTACTACTCCTACCAATACCAACAGTGCTGCAACTTCTACCACTGAAACTATTACTCCTACCACCACCACGAGTGCAAATACATCTACCACAGACACTATTACTCTTAACTCCACCACAAGGGTTCCTATTTCTACCACAGACACTACTACTCCTGCCACCTCCACGAGCGCTTATACAACTATGAAAGTCATTATTACTCCTACCACCCCCACGAGAACCACTGTTTCTAACACAGAAACTACTACTCCTACCACCACCACGAGAGCACCTACTTGTACAACAGACCCTGCTACACCTACCACCGCCACGAGAGCAACAACTTCTACCACAGGCCCTCCTACTCCTATGACCAACACAAGAGCACCAAATTCTACCACAGTAACTACTACTACTATGAACACGTAGAGTGCTCCTACAGCTACCACAGTCACTAGTACTCCTACCGCCACCATGAGTGCAATTACTTCTAACACAGATACTACTACTCTTACCACCACCACGAGCGCAAGTACATCTACCACAGACACTACTACTCCTAACACCAACATGAGTGCTTCAATTTCTACTACAGACTCTACTACTCCTACACCAACCACGAGCGCAACTACTTCTACCACAGACACTACTGCTGCTATCACAACCATGGCCCTCCTACTTCTACCAGATACCGTGCAACTACTACCAGCAGGAAAAGCGCTCTTACTTCTTACACAGACAGTACTACTCTAACCACGAACACGAGCACTCCTACTTCTACCACAATACCTGCTACTCCTACCACCACCCCGAGCACAACTAATTCTACCACAGACCGTGCAACTACTACCACCACCACTAGAGCTCCTACATCTACCACAGACGACAGTTATTCTACCACCAGCACTAGCGCACCTACTTCTACCACCGAAACCACTACTCCTACCACCACCGCGATTGCAACCACTTCTACCACAGACCCTGCTATCCTTACCACAACCACGAGAACATCTACTTCTACCACAGGCCCTGCTACTACTACCACAACCATGAGCACTCCTAATTCTACCACAGACACTACATCTCCTACCACCACCACGATGGCTCCTACTTCTACCACAGAATCAAATACTCCTACCACCACCACAAGCGCTCCTGCTTCTACCACAGAAACTACTACTCCTACCACCAGCACGAGTGCAAGTACTTCTAATACAGAAACTAATACTCCTACCAACAACAAGAGCACTCCTACTTCTACCATTGAAACTACTACTCCTGCCACCGTCACGAGCAGTCCTACATCTACCGCAGAATCTACTACTCCTACCTCAATCACGAGCACTGCTACTTCTAGCACATACACTACTACTCCTGCCACCACCACGAGCGCTCCTACTTCTACCACAGACACTACTACTCTTACCAACACCACGAGCACTCCTATTTCTATGAAAGTAACTACTACCCTACCACCACCATGAGCGATCCTACTTCTACCACAAAACCTGCTACACCTTCCACCATCACGAGACCACCTACTGCTACCACAGGCCCTTCTACACTTTCCACCAACATGAGTGATCCTACTTCTACCACAGAAACTACTACTCCTACCAATACCAACAGTGCTCCTACTTCTAACACAGACACTACTACTCCCAGCACCTCCACGAGCACTCCTACATCTACCACAGACACAACTACTCCTATCAACACAACGAGCACTCCTACTTCTACCAAGGAAACTATTACCCTACCACCACCATGAGCGCTCCTAATTCTACCACAGAACATGCAACTACAAACACCACCACAGGCGGTACTACTTCTAGCACAAAACCTGCTACTCCTACCACCACCACGAGTGCAACTACTTGTACCACAAACATGCTACTCCTTCCAACACTATGAAAGCACCTACTTCTACCACAGGCCCTGCTACTACTACCTCCATCACGAGCGATCATACTTCTACCACAGAAAATACTACTCCTACCACCAAGAGTGCTCCTACTTCTACCACAGAAACTACTAGTTCTCCCACCACCACGAGTGCAACTACTTCTACCACAGACACTACTCTTCCTACCACCAGAACGAGAGCCACTACTTCTACCCTAGAAACTACTACTACCACAAACACCATGAGTGCTCCTTCTTCTACCACAAAACCTGTTACACCTACCACCACCACGAGCGATCCTACTTCTACCACAGACACTACTACACCTACCACCACCACGAGCAATCCTACTTCTACCACAGAATCAACTACTCCTAACACCATCATGAGCGCTCCTGCTTCTACCACAGAAACTACTACTTTTACCACCAGCACGAGTGCAACAACTTCTACTACAGACACTAATACACCTACAACCAGGACGAGTGTTCCTACTTCTACCACAGTCACTACTACTCTCACCAACACCACGAGCGCTCCTACTTCTACCGCAGACAGTACTACTCCTACCACCACCATGTGCGCTACTACCTCTAACAAAGTATCTAGTACTCTGAACACCACCACGAGCTCTCCTACTTCTACCAGAGAAACCAATACTACCAAGACCATGAGCGCTCCTAATACTTCCACAGACTGTGCAACTCCTACCACCACCAAGTGTGCTCCTACTTCAAACACAGACCATGCTTCTCCTAACACCAACACGAGCAAAACTACTTCTAATAGCGACCCTGTTACTCGTACCACTACCATGAGAGCACCTCCTTCTACCACAGGCACTGCAACTGCTTCCACCACAATGAGCGCTCCTAATTCAACCACAGAAATTAAACACCCACCAGCACCACGAGCGCCCCTACTTCTACTACAGACACTAGTACTCCTACCACCACCAGGAACGCTCCTACTTCTACCACAGGAACTACTACTAATACCACGGGAACGGGCACAAAATCTTCTACCACAGACAGTACTCTTCCTACCACCACCACGAGCTCTCCTATTTCTACCACAGACAATACTACTCCTAACTCCACCACGAGCAAAAGTACTTCTAGCACAGAAACGACTACTCCTACCACCACCACGAGTGCAACTACTACTACCACTGACACTACTACTCCTACCACCACCATGAGTGCACATATTTCTACAAAAGACATTACTACTCCTACCAACCCCACGATCACCAGTCCGTCTACCACAGAAACTACTACTCCTACCACCACCACAAGAGCACCTGCTTGTACCACAGACCCTGTTACTCCTACCACCACCAAGAGCACTCCTACTTCTACCACAGAAACTACTACTCCAACCACCACAACGAACACTCCTACTTCTACTGCAGAAACTACTGCTCCTAAAACCACCACGAGCGAACTACATCTACCAGAGATACTACTACTCCTAACACCACCACGAGCGCTCCTACTTCTATCACAGACACTATTACTCCAAGTAGCACCACGAGCGCTCCTCCTTCTACCACAGACACTACTCCTCCTACCAACACAACGAGCAGTCCTACTTCTATCAAAGAAACTACTACCCTACCAACACCATGAGCATTCCAACTTCTACCACAGAACATGCAACTCCAACCACCACCACAAGCGTTACTACTTCTACCACAAAACCTGCTTCTCCTACCACCACTGCGAGTGGATCTACTTGTAGCGCAAAACCTTCTACACCTACCACCACAACGAGAGCACCTACTTCTACCACAGGCCCTGCTACCTCTACTTCCATCACGAGCGATCCTATTTCTACAACAGAAACTACTACTCCTACCAACAGGAAGAGAGCTCCTACTTCTGCTACAGAAACTACTATTCCTACCACCACCACGAACGCAACTACTTCTACCACAGAAACTACTACTCCTACCACCACAGCGAGAGCCCCTAATTCTACCCCAGAAACTACTACTACCACAACCACCACAAGCGCTCCCATAGTTTCCACAGAACCTGCTACTCCTACCACCATCACGAGCGAAACTACTTCTACCACAGACACTACTATTCCCACCACCACCACGAGCACTCCTACTTCTACCGCAGATAGTACTACTCCTTCCAGCACCACGAGCGCTCCAATTTCTCCCAAAAAATCTACTACTCCTACCGTCACCACTAGCTCTCCTACTTCTAACAGAGAAACAACTACTACCAGCACCACGAACACTTCTACTTGTACCACAGTCTGTGCAACTTCTACCACCACAACGAACTCTCCTACTTCTAACACAGAACATGCTACTCCAACACCACCACGAGGGCAAGTACTTCTACCACAGAATATACTACTCCTACCACCACCACGAGCGCTCATACACCTACCACAGACATTACTACTCCTAACACCACATTGAGGGCTCCTACTTCTACCACAGACACGACTACTAGTACAACGATCACGAGCGATCTTACTTCTACCACAGAATCAGCCACTCCTACTACCATCACCATTGCCACTACTTATACCTGAGACCCTGCTACACCTACCACCACCGCGAGAGCAACAACTTCTACCACAGGCCCTCCTACACCTCCGACCAACACAAGCGCACCAAATTCTACCACATTAACTACTACTACTATGAACACGTAGAGTGCTCCTACAGCTACCACAGTCACTAGTACTCCTACAACCACCATGAGTGCAATTACTTATAACACAGATACTACTACTCTTGCCACCACCACGAGCGCAAGTACATCTACCACAGACACTACTACTCCTGACATCAACATAAGTGCTTCAATTTCTACTACAGACTCTACTACTCGTACACCCACCACGAGCGCAACTACTTCTAACACAGACACTACTGCTGCTATCACAACCATGGCCCTCCTACTTCTACCAGATACCGTGCAACTACTAGCAGCAGGAATAGCACTCTTACTTCTTACACAGACAGTACTACTCTAACCACAACCACGAGCACTCCTACTTTTACCACAATACCTGCTACTGCTACCACCACCCCGAGCACAACTAATTCTCCCACAGACCGTGCAACTACTACCACCACCACTAGAGCTCCTACATCTACCACAGACGATAGTAATTCTACCACCAGCACTAGCACAACTACTTCTACCACCGAAACTACTACTCCTACCACCAGCACGATTGCAACTATTTCTACCACAGACCCTGCTCTTCTTACCACAACCACGAGAGCATCTACTTCTACCACAGGCCCTGCTACTACTACCACAACCATGAGCACTCCTAATTCTACCACAGACACTACTTCTCCTACCACCACCACGATGGCTCCTACTTCTACCACAGAATCAAATACTCCTACCACCACCACAAGCACTCCTGCTTCTACCACAGAAACTACTACTCCTACCACCTGCACGAGCTCTCCTGCTTCTACCACAATATCTACTACTCCTACCAAAAACACGAGTGCAAGTACTTCTACTACAGAAACTTATACTCCTACCAACAACAGGAGCTCTCCTACTTCTACCATAGAAACTACTACTCCTGCCACCATCACGAGCACTCCTACTTCTACCGCAGAATCAACTACTTCTTCCTCAACCACGCACGCTCCTACTTCTAGCACATACACTACTACTCCTGCCACCACCACGAGCGCTCCTACTTATACCATAGACACTACTACTCTTACCAACACCACGAGTGCTCCTATTTCTATGAAAGAAACTACTACCCTACCACCACCATGAGTGATCCTACTTCTACCACAAAACCTGCTACCCCTTCCACCATCACGATACCACCTACTGCTACCACAGGCCCTTCTACACCTTCCACCAACATGAGTGATCCTACTTCTACCACAGAAACTACTACTCCTACCAATACCAACAGTGCTGCAACTTCTACCACTGAAACTATTACTCCTACCACCACCACGAGTGCAAATACATCTACCACAGACACTATTACTCTTAACTCCACCACAAGGGTTCCTATTTCTACCACAGACACTACTACTCCTGCCACCTCCACGAGCGCTTATACAACTATGAAAGTCATTATTACTCCTACCACCCCCACGAGAACCACTGTTTCTAACACAGAAACTACTACTCCTACCACCACCACGAGAGCACCTACTTGTACAACAGACCCTGCTACACCTACCACCGCCACGAGAGCAACAACTTCTACCACAGGCCCTCCTACTCCTATGACCAACACAAGAGCACCAAATTCTACCACAGTAACTACTACTACTATGAACACGTAGAGTGCTCCTACAGCTACCACAGTCACTAGTACTCCTACCGCCACCATGAGTGCAATTACTTCTAACACAGATACTACTACTCTTACCACCACCACGAGCGCAAGTACATCTACCACAGACACTACTACTCCTAACACCAACATGAGTGCTTCAATTTCTACTACAGACTCTACTACTCCTACACCAACCACGAGCGCAACTACTTCTACCACAGACACTACTGCTGCTATCACAACCATGGCCCTCCTACTTCTACCAGATACCGTGCAACTACTACCAGCAGGAAAAGCGCTCTTACTTCTAACACAGACAGTACTACTCTAACCACGAACACGAGCACTCCTACTTCTACCACAATACCTGCTACTCCTACCACCACCCCGAGCACAACTAATTCTACCACAGACCGTGCAACTACTACCACCACCACTAAAGCTCCTACATCTACCACAGACGACAGTTATTCTACCACCAGCACTAGCGCACCTACTTCTACCACCGAAACCACTACTCCTACCACCACCGCGATTGCAACTACTTCTACCACAGACCCTGCTATCCTTACCACAACCACGAGAACATCTACTTCTACCACAGGCCCTGCTACTACTACCACAACCATGAGCACTCCTAATTCTACCACAGACACTACATCTCCTACCACCACCACGATGGCTCCTACTTCTACCACAGAATCAAATACTCCTACCACCACCACAAGCGCTCCTGCTTCTACCACAGAAACTACTACTCCTACCACCAGCACGAGTGCAAGTACTTCTAATACAGAAACTAATACTCCTACCAACAACAAGAGCGCTCCTACTTCTACCATTGAAACTACTACTCCTGCCACCGTCACGAGCAGTCCTACATCTACCGCAGAATCTACTACTCCTACCTCAATCACGAGCACTGCTACTTCTAGCACATACACTACTACTCCTGCCACCACCACGAGCGCTCCTACTTCTACCACAGACACTACTACTCTTACCAACACCACGAGCACTCCTATTTCTATGAAAGAAACTATTACCCTACCACCACCATGAGCGATCCTACTTCTACCACAAAACCTGCTACACCTTCCACCATCACGAGACCACCTACTGCTACCACAGGCCCTTCTACACTTTCCACCAACATGAGTGATCCTACTTCTACCACAGAAACTACTACTCCTACCAATACCAACAGTGCTCCTACTTCTACCACAGACACTACTACTCTCAGCACCTCCACGAGCACTCCTACATGTACCACAGACACAACTACTCCTATCAACACAACGAGCACTCCTACTTCTACCAAGGAAACTATTACCCTACCACCACCATGAGCGCTCCTAATTCTACCACAGAACATGCAACTACAAACACCACCACAGGCGGTACTACTTCTAGCACAAAACCTGCTACTCCTACCACCACCACGAGTGCAACTACTTGTACCACAAACATGCTACTCCTTCCAACACTATGAAAGCACCTACTTCTACCACAGGCCCTGCTACTACTACCTCCATCACGAGCGATCATACTTCTACCACAGAAAATACTACTCCTACCACCAAGAGTGCTCCTACTTCTACCACAGAAACTACTAGTTCTCCCACCACCACGAGTGCAACTACTTCTACCACAGACACTACTCTTCCTACCACCAGAACGAGAGCCACTACTTCTACCCTAGAAACTACTACTACCACAAACACCATGAGTGCTCCTTCTTCTACCACAAAACCTGTTACACCTACCACCACCACGAGCGATCCTACTTCTACCACAGACACTACTACACCTACCACCACCACGAGCAATCCTACTTCTACCACAGAATCAACTACTCCTAACACCATCATGAGCGCTCCTGCTTCTACCACAGAAACTACTACTTTTACCACCAGCACGAGTGCAACAACTTCTACTACAGACACTAATACACCTACAACCAGGACGAGTGTTCCTTCTTCTACCACAGTCACTACTACTCTCACCAACACCACGAGCGCTCCTACTTCTACCGCAGACAGTACTACTCCTACCACCACCATGTGTGCTACTACCTCTAACAAAGTATCTAGTACTCTGAACACCACCACGAGCTCTCCTACTTCTACCAGAGAAACCAATACTACCAAGACCATGAGCGCTCCTAATACTTCCACAGACTGTGCAACTCCTACCACCACCAAGTGTGCTCCTACTTCAAACACAGACCATGCTTCTCCTAACACCAACACGAGCAAAACTACTTCTAATAGCGACCCTGTTACTCGTACCACTACCATGAGAGCACCTCCTTCTACCACAGGCACTGCAACTGCTTCCACCACAATGAGCGCTCCTAATTCAACCACAGAAATTAAACACCCACCAGCACCACGAGCGCCCCTACTTCTACTACAGACACTAGTACTCCTACCACCACCAGGAACGCTCCTACTTCTACCACAGGAACTACTACTAATACCACGGGAACGGGCACAAAATCTTCTACCACAGACAGTACTCTTCCTACCACCACCACGAGCTCTCCTATTTCTACCACAGACAATACTACTCCTAACTCCACCACGAGCAAAAGTACTTCTAGCACAGAAACGACTACTCCTACCACCATCACGAGTGCAACTACTACTACCACTGACACTACTACTCCTACCACCACCATGAGTGCACATATTTCTACAAAAGACATTACTACTCCTACCAACCCCACGATCACCAGTCCGTCTACCACAGAAACTACTACTCCTACCACCACCACAAGAGCACCTGCTTGTACCACAGACCCTGTTACTCCTACCACCACCAAGAGCACTCCTACTTCTACCACAGAAACTACTACTCCAACCACCACAACGAACACTCCTTCTTCTACTGCAGAAACTACTGCTCCTAAAACCACCACGAGCGAACTACATCTACCAGAGATACTACTACTCCTAACACCACCACGAGCGCTCCTACTTCTATCACAGACACTATTACTCCAAGTAGCACCACGAGCGCTCCTCCTTCTACCACAGACACTACTCCTCCTACCAACACAACGAGCAGTCCTACTTCTATCAAAGAAACTACTACCCTACCAACACCATGAGCATTCCAACTTCTACCACAGAACATGCAACTCCAACCACCACCACAAGCGTTACTACTTCTACCACAAAACCTGCTTCTCCTACCACCACTGCGAGTGGATCTACTTGTAGCGCAAAACCTTCTACACCTACCACCACAACGAGAGCACCTACTTCTACCACAGGCCCTGCTACCTCTACTTCCATCACGAGTGATCCTATTTCTACAACAGAAACTACTACTCCTACCAACAGGAAGAGAGCTCCTACTTCTGCTACAGAAACTACTATTCCTACCACCACCATGAACGCAACTACTTCTACCACAGAAACTACTACTCCTACCACCACAGCGAGAACCCCTAATTCTACCCCAGAAACTACTACTACCACAACCAGCACAAGCGCTCCCATATTTTCCACAGAACCTGCTACTCCTACCACCATCACGAGCGAAACTACTTCTACCACAGACACTACTATTCCCACCACCACCACGAGCACTCCTACTTCTACCGCAGATAGTACTACTCCTTCCAGCACCACGAGCGCTCCAATTTCTCCCAAAAAATCTACTACTCCTACCGTCACCACTAGCTCTCCTACTTCTAACAGAGAAACAACTACTACCAGCACCACGAACACTTCTACTTGTACCACAGTCTGTGCAACTTCTACCACCACAACGAACTCTCCTACTTCTAACACAGAACATGCTACTCCAACACCACCACGAGGGCAAGTACTTCTACCACAGAATATACTACTCCTACCACCACCACGAGCGCTCATACACCTACCACAGACATTACTACTCCTAACACCACATTGAGGGCTCCTACTTCTACCACAGACACGACTACTAGTACAACGATCACGAGCGATCTTACTTCTACCACAGAATCAGCCACTCCTACTACCATCACCATTGCCACTACTTATACCTGAGACCCTGCTACACCTACCACCACCGCGAGAGCAACAACTTCTACCACAGGCCCTCCTACACCTCCGACCAACACAAGCGCACCAAATTCTACCACATTAACTACTACTACTATGAACACGTAGAGTGCTCCTACAGCTACCACAGTCACTAGTACTCCTACAACCACCATGAGTGCAATTACTTATAACACAGATACTACTACTCTTGCCACCACCACGAGCGCAAGTACATCTACCACAGACACTACTACTCCTGACATCAACATAAGTGCTTCAATTTCTACTACAGACTCTACTACTCGTACACCCACCACGAGCGCAACTACTTCTAACACAGACACTACTGCTGCTATCACAACCATGGCCCTCCTACTTCTACCAGATACCGTGCAACTACTAGCAGCAGGAATAGCACTCTTACTTCTTACACAGACAGTACTACTCTAACCACAACCACGAGCACTCCTACTTTTACCACAATACCTGCTACTGCTACCACCACCCCGAGCACAACTAATTCTCCCACAGACCGTGCAACTACTACCACCACCACTAGAGCTCCTACATCTACCACAGATGATAGTAATTCTACCACCAGCACTAGCACAACTACTTCTACCACCGAAACTACTACTCCTACCACCAGCACGATTGCAACTATTTCTACCACAGACCCTGCTCTTCTTACCACAACCACGAGAGCATCTACTTCTACCACAGGCCCTGCTACTACTACCACAACCATGAGCACTCCTAATTCTACCACAGACACTACTTCTCCTACCACCACCACGATGGCTCCTACTTCTACCACAGAATCAAATACTCCTACCACCACCACAAGCACTCCTGCTTCTACCACAGAAACTACTACTCCTACCACCTGCACGAGCTCTCCTGCTTCTACCACAATATCTACTACTCCTACCAAAAACACGAGTGCAAGTACTTCTACTACAGAAACTTATACTCCTACCAACAACAGGAGCTCTCCTACTTCTACCATAGAAACTACTACTCCTGCCACCATCACGAGCACTCCTACTTCTACCGCAGAATCAACTACTTCTTCCTCAACCACGCACGCTCCTACTTCTAGCACATACACTACTACTCCTGCCACCACCACGAGCGCTCCTACTTATACCATAGACACTACTACTCTTACCAACACCACGAGTGCTCCTATTTCTATGAAAGAAACTACTACCCTACCACCACCATGAGTGATCCTACTTCTACCACAAAACCTGCTACCCCTTCCACCATCACGATACCACCTACTGCTACCACAGGCCCTTCTACACCTTCCACCAACATGAGTGATCCTACTTCTACCACAGAAACTACTACTCCTACCAATACCAACAGTGCTGCAACTTCTACCACTGAAACTATTACTCCTACCACCACCACGAGTGCAAATACATCTACCACAGACACTATTACTCTTAACTCCACCACAAGGGTTCCTATTTCTACCACAGACACTACTACTCCTGCCACCTCCACGAGCGCTTATACAACTATGAAAGTCATTATTACTCCTACCACCCCCACGAGAACCACTGTTTCTAACACAGAAACTACTACTCCTACCACCACCACGAGAGCACCTACTTGTACAACAGACCCTGCTACACCTACCACCGCCACGAGAGCAACAACTTCTACCACAGGCCCTCCTACTCCTATGACCAACACAAGAGCACCAAATTCTACCACAGTAACTACTACTACTATGAACACGTAGAGTGCTCCTACAGCTACCACAGTCACTAGTACTCCTACCGCCACCATGAGTGCAATTACTTCTAACACAGATACTACTACTCTTACCACCACCACGAGCGCAAGTACATCTACCACAGACACTACTACTCCTAACACCAACATGAGTGCTTCAATTTCTACTACAGACTCTACTACTCCTACACCAACCACGAGCGCAACTACTTCTACCACAGACACTACTGCTGCTATCACAACCATGGCCCTCCTACTTCTACCAGATACCGTGCAACTACTACCAGCAGGAAAAGCGCTCTTACTTCTAACACAGACAGTACTACTCTAACCACGAACACGAGCACTCCTACTTCTACCACAATACCTGCTACTCCTACCACCACCCCGAGCACAACTAATTCTACCACAGACCGTGCAACTACTACCACCACCACTAAAGCTCCTACATCTACCACAGACGACAGTTATTCTACCACCAGCACTAGCGCACCTACTTCTACCACCGAAACCACTACTCCTACCACCACCGCGATTGCAACTACTTCTACCACAGACCCTGCTATCCTTACCACAACCACGAGAACATCTACTTCTACCACAGGCCCTGCTACTACTACCACAACCATGAGCACTCCTAATTCTACCACAGACACTACATCTCCTACCACCACCACGATGGCTCCTACTTCTACCACAGAATCAAATACTCCTACCACCACCACAAGCGCTCCTGCTTCTACCACAGAAACTACTACTCCTACCACCAGCACGAGTGCAAGTACTTCTAATACAGAAACTAATACTCCTACCAACAACAAGAGCGCTCCTACTTCTACCATTGAAACTACTACTCCTGCCACCGTCACGAGCAGTCCTACATCTACCGCAGAATCTACTACTCCTACCTCAATCACGAGCACTGCTACTTCTAGCACATACACTACTACTCCTGCCACCACCACGAGCGCTCCTACTTCTACCACAGACACTACTACTCTTACCAACACCACGAGCACTCCTATTTCTATGAAAGAAACTACTACCCTACCACCACCATGAGCGATCCTACTTCTACCACAAAACCTGCTACACCTTCCACCATCACGAGACCACCTACTGCTACCACAGGCCCTTCTACACTTTCCACCAACATGAGTGATCCTACTTCTACCACAGAAACTACTACTCCTACCAATACCAACAGTGCTCCTACTTCTACCACAGACACTACTACTCTCAGCACCTCCACGAGCACTCCTACATGTACCACAGACACAACTACTCCTATCAACACAACGAGCACTCCTACTTCTACCAAGGAAACTATTACCCTACCACCACCATGAGCGCTCCTAATTCTACCACAGAACATGCAACTACAAACACCACCACAGGCGGTACTACTTCTAGCACAAAACCTGCTACTCCTACCACCACCACGAGTGCAACTACTTGTACCACAAACATGCTACTCCTTCCAACACTATGAAAGCACCTACTTCTACCACAGGCCCTGCTACTACTACCTCCATCACGAGCGATCATACTTCTACCACAGAAAATACTACTCCTACCACCAAGAGTGCTCCTACTTCTACCACAGAAACTACTAGTTCTCCCACCACCACGAGTGCAACTACTTCTACCACAGACACTACTCTTCCTACCACCAGAACGAGAGCCACTACTTCTACCCTAGAAACTACTACTACCACAAACACCATGAGTGCTCCTTCTTCTACCACAAAACCTGTTACACCTACCACCACCACGAGCGATCCTACTTCTACCACAGACACTACTACACCTACCACCACCACGAGCAATCCTACTTCTACCACAGAATCAACTACTCCTAACACCATCATGAGCGCTCCTGCTTCTACCACAGAAACTACTACTTTTACCACCAGCACGAGTGCAACAACTTCTACTACAGACACTAATACACCTACAACCAGGACGAGTGTTCCTACTTCTACCACAGTCACTACTACTCTCACCAACACCACGAGCGCTCCTACTTCTACCGCAGACAGTACTACTCCTACCACCACCATGTGTGCTACTACCTCTAACAAAGTATCTAGTACTCTGAACACCACCACGAGCTCTCCTACTTCTACCAGAGAAACCAATACTACCAAGACCATGAGCGCTCCTAATACTTCCACAGACTGTGCAACTCCTACCACCACCAAGTGTGCTCCTACTTCAAACACAGACCATGCTTCTCCTAACACCAACACGAGCAAAACTACTTCTAATAGCGACCCTGTTACTCGTACCACTACCATGAGAGCACCTCCTTCTACCACAGGCACTGCAACTGCTTCCACCACAATGAGCGCTCCTAATTCAACCACAGAAATTAAACACCCACCAGCACCACGAGCGCCCCTACTTCTACTACAGACACTAGTACTCCTACCACCACCAGGAACGCTCCTACTTCTACCACAGGAACTACTACTAATACCACGGGAACGGGCACAAAATCTTCTACCACAGACAGTACTCTTCCTACCACCACCACGAGCTCTCCTATTTCTACCACAGACAATACTACTCCTAACTCCACCACGAGCAAAAGTACTTCTAGCACAGAAACGACTACTCCTACCACCACCACGAGTGCAACTACTACTACCACTGACACTACTACTCCTACCACCACCATGAGTGCACATATTTCTACAAAAGACATTACTACTCCTACCAACCCCACGATCACCAGTCCGTCTACCACAGAAACTACTACTCCTACCACCACCACAAGAGCACCTGCTTGTACCACAGACCCTGTTACTCCTACCACCACCAAGAGCACTCCTACTTCTACCACAGAAACTACTACTCCAACCACCACAACGAACACTCCTTCTTCTACTGCAGAAACTACTGCTCCTAAAACCACCACGAGCGAACTACATCTACCAGAGATACTACTACTCCTAACACCACCACGAGCGCTCCTACTTCTATCACAGACACTATTACTCCAAGTAGCACCACGAGCGCTCCTCCTTCTACCACAGACACTACTCCTCCTACCAACACAACGAGCAGTCCTACTTCTATCAAAGAAACTACTACCCTACCAACACCATGAGCATTCCAACTTCTACCACAGAACATGCAACTCCAACCACCACCACAAGCGTTACTACTTCTACCACAAAACCTGCTTCTCCTACCACCACTGCGAGTGGATCTACTTGTAGCGCAAAACCTTCTACACCTACCACCACAACGAGAGCACCTACTTCTACCACAGGCCCTGCTACCTCTACTTCCATCACGAGTGATCCTATTTCTACAACAGAAACTACTACTCCTACCAACAGGAAGAGAGCTCCTACTTCTGCTACAGAAACTACTATTCCTACCACCACCATGAACGCAACTACTTCTACCACAGAAACTACTACTCCTACCACCACAGCGAGAACCCCTAATTCTACCCCAGAAACTACTACTACCACAACCAGCACAAGCGCTCCCATATTTTCCACAGAACCTGCTACTCCTACCACCATCACGAGCGAAACTACTTCTACCACAGACACTACTATTCCCACCACCACCACGAGCACTCCTACTTCTACCGCAGATAGTACTACTCCTTCCAGCACCACGAGCGCTCCAATTTCTCCCAAAAAATCTACTACTCCTACCGTCACCACTAGCTCTCCTACTTCTAACAGAGAAACAACTACTACCAGCACCACGAACACTTCTACTTGTACCACAGTCTGTGCAACTTCTACCACCACAACGAACTCTCCTACTTCTAACACAGAACATGCTACTCCAACACCACCACGAGGGCAAGTACTTCTACCACAGAATATACTACTCCTACCACCACCACGAGCGCTCATACACCTACCACAGACATTACTACTCCTAACACCACATTGAGGGCTCCTACTTCTACCACAGACACGACTACTAGTACAACGATCACGAGCGATCTTACTTCTACCACAGAATCAGCCACTCCTACTACCATCACCATTGCCACTACTTATACCTGAGACCCTGCTACACCTACCACCACCGCGAGAGCAACAACTTCTACCACAGGCCCTCCTACACCTCCGACCAACACAAGCGCACCAAATTCTACCACATTAACTACTACTACTATGAACACGTAGAGTGCTCCTACAGCTACCACAGTCACTAGTACTCCTACAACCACCATGAGTGCAATTACTTATAACACAGATACTACTACTCTTGCCACCACCACGAGCGCAAGTACATCTACCACAGACACTACTACTCCTGACATCAACATAAGTGCTTCAATTTCTACTACAGACTCTACTACTCGTACACCCACCACGAGCGCAACTACTTCTAACACAGACACTACTGCTGCTATCACAACCATGGCCCTCCTACTTCTACCAGATACCGTGCAACTACTAGCAGCAGGAATAGCACTCTTACTTCTTACACAGACAGTACTACTCTAACCACAACCACGAGCACTCCTACTTTTACCACAATACCTGCTACTGCTACCACCACCCCGAGCACAACTAATTCTCCCACAGACCGTGCAACTACTACCACCACCACTAGAGCTCCTACATCTACCACAGATGATAGTAATTCTACCACCAGCACTAGCACAACTACTTCTACCACCGAAACTACTACTCCTACCACCAGCACGATTGCAACTATTTCTACCACAGACCCTGCTCTTCTTACCACAACCACGAGAGCATCTACTTCTACCACAGGCCCTGCTACTACTACCACAACCATGAGCACTCCTAATTCTACCACAGACACTACTTCTCCTACCACCACCACGATGGCTCCTACTTCTACCACAGAATCAAATACTCCTACCACCACCACAAGCACTCCTGCTTCTACCACAGAAACTACTACTCCTACCACCTGCACGAGCTCTCCTGCTTCTACCACAATATCTACTACTCCTACCAAAAACACGAGTGCAAGTACTTCTACTACAGAAACTTATACTCCTACCAACAACAGGAGCTCTCCTACTTCTACCATAGAAACTACTACTCCTGCCACCATCACGAGCACTCCTACTTCTACCGCAGAATCAACTACTTCTTCCTCAACCACGCACGCTCCTACTTCTAGCACATACACTACTACTCCTGCCACCACCACGAGCGCTCCTACTTATACCATAGACACTACTACTCTTACCAACACCACGAGTGCTCCTATTTCTATGAAAGAAACTACTACCCTACCACCACCATGAGTGATCCTACTTCTACCACAAAACCTGCTACCCCTTCCACCATCACGATACCACCTACTGCTACCACAGGCCCTTCTACACCTTCCACCAACATGAGTGATCCTACTTCTACCACAGAAACTACTACTCCTACCAATACCAACAGTGCTGCAACTTCTACCACTGAAACTATTACTCCTACCACCACCACGAGTGCAAATACATCTACCACAGACACTATTACTCTTAACTCCACCACAAGGGTTCCTATTTCTACCACAGACACTACTACTCCTGCCACCTCCACGAGCGCTTATACAACTATGAAAGTCATTATTACTCCTACCACCCCCACGAGAACCACTGTTTCTAACACAGAAACTACTACTCCTACCACCACCACGAGAGCACCTACTTGTACAACAGACCCTGCTACACCTACCACCGCCACGAGAGCAACAACTTCTACCACAGGCCCTCCTACTCCTATGACCAACACAAGAGCACCAAATTCTACCACAGTAACTACTACTACTATGAACACGTAGAGTGCTCCTACAGCTACCACAGTCACTAGTACTCCTACCGCCACCATGAGTGCAATTACTTCTAACACAGATACTACTACTCTTACCACCACCACGAGCGCAAGTACATCTACCACAGACACTACTACTCCTAACACCAACATGAGTGCTTCAATTTCTACTACAGACTCTACTACTCCTACACCAACCACGAGCGCAACTACTTCTACCACAGACACTACTGCTGCTATCACAACCATGGCCCTCCTACTTCTACCAGATACCGTGCAACTACTACCAGCAGGAAAAGCGCTCTTACTTCTAACACAGACAGTACTACTCTAACCACGAACACGAGCACTCCTACTTCTACCACAATACCTGCTACTCCTACCACCACCCCGAGCACAACTAATTCTACCACAGACCGTGCAACTACTACCACCACCACTAAAGCTCCTACATCTACCACAGACGACAGTTATTCTACCACCAGCACTAGCGCACCTACTTCTACCACCGAAACCACTACTCCTACCACCACCGCGATTGCAACTACTTCTACCACAGACCCTGCTATCCTTACCACAACCACGAGAACATCTACTTCTACCACAGGCCCTGCTACTACTACCACAACCATGAGCACTCCTAATTCTACCACAGACACTACATCTCCTACCACCACCACGATGGCTCCTACTTCTACCACAGAATCAAATACTCCTACCACCACCACAAGCGCTCCTGCTTCTACCACAGAAACTACTACTCCTACCACCAGCACTAGTGCAAGTACTTCTAATACAGAAACTAATACTCCTACCAACAACAAGAGCGCTCCTACTTCTACCATTGAAACTACTACTCCTGCCACCGTCACGAGCAGTCCTACATCTACCGCAGAATCTACTACTCCTACCTCAATCACGAGCACTGCTACTTCTAGCACATACACTACTACTCCTGCCACCACCACGAGCGCTCCTACTTCTACCACAGACACTACTACTCTTACCAACACCACGAGCACTCCTATTTCTATGAAAGAAACTACTACCCTACCACCACCATGAGCGATCCTACTTCTACCACAAAACCTGCTACACCTTCCACCATCACGAGACCACCTACTGCTACCACAGGCCCTTCTACACTTTCCACCAACATGAGTGATCCTACTTCTACCACAGAAACTACTACTCCTACCAATACCAACAGTGCTCCTACTTCTACCACAGACACTACTACTCTCAGCACCTCCACGAGCACTCCTACATGTACCACAGACACAACTACTCCTATCAACACAACGAGCACTCCTACTTCTACCAAGGAAACTATTACCCTACCACCACCATGAGCGCTCCTAATTCTACCACAGAACATGCAACTACAAACACCACCACAGGCGGTACTACTTCTAGCACAAAACCTGCTACTCCTACCACCACCACGAGTGCAACTACTTGTACCACAAACATGCTACTCCTTCCAACACTATGAAAGCACCTACTTCTACCACAGGCCCTGCTACTACTACCTCCATCACGAGCGATCATACTTCTACCACAGAAAATACTACTCCTACCACCAAGAGTGCTCCTACTTCTACCACAGAAACTACTAGTTCTCCCACCACCACGAGTGCAACTACTTCTACCACAGACACTACTCTTCCTACCACCAGAACGAGAGCCACTACTTCTACCCTAGAAACTACTACTACCACAAACACCATGAGTGCTCCTTCTTCTACCACAAAACCTGTTACACCTACCACCACCACGAGCGATCCTACTTCTACCACAGACACTACTACACCTACCACCACCACGAGCAATCCTACTTCTACCACAGAATCAACTACTCCTAACACCATCATGAGCGCTCCTGCTTCTACCACAGAAACTACTACTTTTACCACCAGCACGAGTGCAACAACTTCTACTACAGACACTAATACACCTACAACCAGGACGAGTGTTCCTACTTCTACCACAGTCACTACTACTCTCACCAACACCACGAGCGCTCCTACTTCTACCGCAGACAGTACTACTCCTACCACCACCATGTGTGCTACTACCTCTAACAAAGTATCTAGTACTCTGAACACCACCACGAGCTCTCCTACTTCTACCAGAGAAACCAATACTACCAAGACCATGAGCGCTCCTAATACTTCCACAGACTGTGCAACTCCTACCACCACCAAGTGTGCTCCTACTTCAAACACAGACCATGCTTCTCCTAACACCAACACGAGCAAAACTACTTCTAATAGCGACCCTGTTACTCGTACCACTACCATGAGAGCACCTCCTTCTACCACAGGCACTGCAACTGCTTCCACCACAATGAGCGCTCCTAATTCAACCACAGAAATTAAACACCCACCAGCACCACGAGCGCCCCTACTTCTACTACAGACACTAGTACTCCTACCACCACCAGGAACGCTCCTACTTCTACCACAGGAACTACTACTAATACCACGGGAACGGGCACAAAATCTTCTACCACAGACAGTACTCTTCCTACCACCACCACGAGCTCTCCTATTTCTACCACAGACAATACTACTCCTAACTCCACCACGAGCAAAAGTACTTCTAGCACAGAAACGACTACTCCTACCACCACCACGAGTGCAACTACTACTACCACTGACACTACTACTCCTACCACCACCATGAGTGCACATATTTCTACAAAAGACATTACTACTCCTACCAACCCCACGATCACCAGTCCGTCTACCACAGAAACTACTACTCCTACCACCACCACAAGAGCACCTGCTTGTACCACAGACCCTGTTACTCCTACCACCACCAAGAGCACTCCTACTTCTACCACAGAAACTACTACTCCAACCACCACAACGAACACTCCTTCTTCTACTGCAGAAACTACTGCTCCTAAAACCACCACGAGCGAACTACATCTACCAGAGATACTACTACTCCTAACACCACCACGAGCGCTCCTACTTCTATCACAGACACTATTACTCCAAGTAGCACCACGAGCGCTCCTCCTTCTACCACAGACACTACTCCTCCTACCAACACAACGAGCATTCCTACTTCTATCAAAGAAACTACTACCCTACCAACACCATGAGCATTCCAACTTCTACCACAGAACATGCAACTCCAACCACCACCACAAGCGTTACTACTTCTACCACAAAACCTGCTTCTCCTACCACCACTGCGAGTGGATCTACTTGTAGCGCAAAACCTTCTACACCTACCACCACAACGAGAGCACCTACTTCTACCACAGGCCCTGCTACCTCTACTTCCATCACGAGTGATCCTATTTCTACAACAGAAACTACTACTCCTACCAACAGGAAGAGAGCTCCTACTTCTGCTACAGAAACTACTATTCCTACCACCACCACGAACGCAACTACTTCTACCACAGAAACTACTACTCCTACCACCACAGCGAGAGCCCCTAATTCTACCCCAGAAACTACTACTACCACAACCACCACAAGCGCTCCCATATTTTCCACAGAACCTGCTACTCCTACCACCATCACGAGCGAAACTACTTCTACCACAGACACTACTATTCCCACCACCACCACGAGCACTCCTACTTCTACCGCAGATAGTACTACTCCTTCCAGCACCACGAGCGCTCCAATTTCTCCCAAAAAATCTACTACTCCTACCGTCACCACTAGCTCTCCTACTTCTAACAGAGAAACAACTACTACCAGCACCACGAACACTTCTACTTGTACCACAGTCTGTGCAACTTCTACCACCACAACGAACTCTCCTACTTCTAACACAGAACATGCTACTCCAACACCACCACGAGGGCAAGTACTTCTACCACAGAATATACTACTCCTACCACCACCACGAGCGCTCATACACCTACCACAGACATTACTACTCCTAACACCACATTGAGGGCTCCTACTTCTACCACAGACACGACTACTAGTACAACGATCACGAGCGATCTTACTTCTACCACAGAATCAGCCACTCCTACTACCATCACCATTGCCACTACTTATACCTGAGACCCTGCTACACCTACCACCACCGCGAGAGCAACAACTTCTACCACAGGCCCTCCTACACCTCCGACCAACACAAGCGCACCAAATTCTACCACATTAACTACTACTACTATGAACACGTAGAGTGCTCCTACAGCTACCACAGTCACTAGTACTCCTACAACCACCATGAGTGCAATTACTTATAACACAGATACTACTACTCTTGCCACCACCACGAGCGCAAGTACATCTACCACAGACACTACTACTCCTGACATCAACATAAGTGCTTCAATTTCTACTACAGACTCTACTACTCGTACACCCACCACGAGCGCAACTACTTCTAACACAGACACTACTGCTGCTATCACAACCATGGCCCTCCTACTTCTACCAGATACCGTGCAACTACTAGCAGCAGGAATAGCACTCTTACTTCTTACACAGACAGTACTACTCTAACCACAACCACGAGCACTCCTACTTTTACCACAATACCTGCTACTGCTACCACCACCCCGAGCACAACTAATTCTCCCACAGACCGTGCAACTACTACCACCACCACTAGAGCTCCTACATCTACCACAGACGATAGTAATTCTACCACCAGCACTAGCACAACTACTTCTACCACCGAAACTACTACTCCTACCACCAGCACGATTGCAACTATTTCTACCACAGACCCTGCTCTTCTTACCACAACCACGAGAGCATCTACTTCTACCACAGGCCCTGCTACTACTACCACAACCATGAGCACTCCTAATTCTACCACAGACACTACTTCTCCTACCACCACCACGATGGCTCCTACTTCTACCACAGAATCAAATACTCCTACCACCACCACAAGCACTCCTGCTTCTACCACAGAAACTACTACTCCTACCACCTGCACGAGCTCTCCTGCTTCTACCACAATATCTACTACTCCTACCAAAAACACGAGTGCAAGTACTTCTACTACAGAAACTTATACTCCTACCAACAGCAAGAGCTCTCCTACTTCTACCATAGAAACTACTACTCCTGCCACCATCACGAGCACTCCTACTTCTACCGCAGAATCAACTACTTCTTCCTCAACCAGGCACGCTCCTACTTCTAGCACATACACTACTACTCCTGCCACCACCACGAGCGCTCCTACTTATACCATAGACACTACTACTCTTACCAACACCACGAGTGCTCCTATTTCTATGAAAGAAACTACTACCCTACCACCACCATGAGTGATCCTACTTCTACCACAAAACCTGCTACCCCTTCCACCATCACGATACCACCTACTGCTACCACAGGCCCTTCTACACCTTCCACCAACATGAGTGATCCTACTTCTACCACAGAAACTACTACTCCTACCACCAGCACTAGTGCAAGTACTTCTAATACAGAAACTAATACTCCTACCAACAACAAGAGCGCTCCTACTTCTACCATTGAAACTACTATTCCTGCCACCGTCACGAGCAGTCCTACATCTACCGCAGAATCTACTACTCCTACCTCAATCACGAGCACTGCTACTTCTAGCACCTACACTACTACTCCTGCCACCACCACGAGCGCTCCTACTTCTACCACAGACACTACTACTCTTACCAACACCACGAGCACTCCTATTTCTATGAAAGAAACTACTACCCTACCACCACCATGAGCGATCCTACTTCTACCACAAAACCTGCTACACCTTCCACCATCACGAGACCACCTACTGCTACCACAGGCCCTTCTACACTTTCCACCAACATGAGTGATCCTACTTCTACCACAGAAACTACTACTCCTACCAATACCAACAGTGCTCCTACTTCTACCACAGACACTACTACTCTCAGCACCTCCACGAGCACTCCTACATGTACCACAGACACAACTACTCCTATCAACACAACGAGCACTCCTACTTCTACCAAGGAAACTATTACCCTACCACCACCATGAGCGCTCCTAATTCTACCACAGAACATGCAACTACAAACACCACCACAGGCGGTACTACTTCTAGCACAAAACCTGCTACTCCTACCACCACCACGAGTGCAACTACTTGTACCACAAACATGTTACTCCTTCCAACACTATGAAAGCACCTACTTCTACCACAGGCCCTGCTACTACTACCTCCATCACGAGCGATCATACTTCTACCACAGAAAATACTACTCCTACCACCAAGAGTGCTCCTACTTCTACCACAGAAACTACTAGTTCTCCCACCACCACGAGTGCAACTACTTCTACCACAGACACTACTCTTCCTACCACCAGAACGAGAGCCACTACTTCTACCCTAGAAACTACTACTACCACAAACACCATGAGTGCTCCTTCTTCTACCACAAAACCTGTTACACCTACCACCACCACGAGCGATCCTACTTCTACCACAGACACTACTACACCTACCACCACCACGACCAATCCTACTTCTACCACAGTATCAACTACTCCTAACACCATCACGAGCGCTCCTGCTTCTACCACAGAAACTACTACTTTTACCACCAGCACGAGTGCAACAACTCCTACTACAGACACTAATACACCTACAACCAGGACGAGTGTTCCTACTTCTACCACAGTCACTACTACTCTCACCAACACCACGAGCGCTCCTACTTCTACCACAGACAGTACTACTCCTACCACCACCATGTGCGCTACTACCTCTAACAAAGTATCTTGTACTCTGAACACCACCACGAGCTCTCCTACTTCTACCAGAGAAACCAATACTACCAAGACCATGAGCGCTCCTAATACTTCCACAGACTGTGCAACTCCTACCACCACCAAGTGTGCTCCTACTTCAAACACAGACCATGCTTCTCCTAACACCAACACGAGCAAAACTACTTCTAATAGCGACCCTGTTACTCGTACCACTACCATGAGAGCACCTACTTCTACCACAGGCACTGCAACTGCTTCCACCACAATGAGCGCTCCTAATTCAACCACAGAAATTAAACACCCACCAGCACCACGAGCGCCCCTACTTCTACTACAGACACTAGTACTCCTACCACCACCAGGAACGCTCCTACTTCTACCACAGGAACTACTACTAATACCACGGGAACGGGCACAAAATCTTCTACCACAGACAGTACTCTTCCTACCACCACCACGAGCTCTCCTACTTCTACCACAGACAATACTACTCCTAACTCCACCACGAGCAAAAGTACTTCTAGCACAGAAACGACTACTCCTACCACCACCACGAGTGCAACTACTACTACCACTGACACTACTACTCCTACCACCACCATGAGTGCACATATTTCTACAAAAGACATTACTACTCCTACCAACCCCACGATCACCAGTCCGTCTACCACAGAAACTACTACTCCTACCACCACCACAAGAGCACCTACTTGTACCACAGACCCTGTTACTCCTACCACCACCAAGAGCACTCCTACTTCTACCACAGAAACTACTACTCCAACCACCACAACGAACACTCCTACTTCTACTGCAGAAACTACTGCTCCTAAAACCACCACGAGCGAACTACATCTACCAGAGATACTACTACTCCTAACACCACCACGAGCGCTCCTACTTCCATCACAGACACTATTACTCCAAGTAGCACCACGAGCGCTCCTCCTTCTACCACAGACACTACTCCTCCTACCAACACAATGAGCATTCCTACTTCTATCAAAGAAACTACTACCCTACCAACACCATGAGCATTGCAACTTCTACCACAGAACATGCAACTCCAACCACCACCACAAGCGTTACTACTTCTACCACAAAACCTGCTTCTCCTACCACCACTGCGAGTGGATCTACTTGTACCGCAAAACCTTCTACACCTACCACCACAACGAGAGCACCTACTTCTACCACAGGCCCTGCTACCTCTACTTCCATCACGAGTGATCCTATTTCTACAACAGAAACTACTACTCCTACCAACAGGAAGAGAGCTGCTACTTCTGCTACAGAAACTACTATTCCTACCACCACCACGAACGCAACTACTTCTACCACAGAAACTACTACTCCTACCACCACAGCGAGAGCCCCTAATTCTACCCCAGAAACTACTACTACCACAACAACCACAAGCGCTCCAATATTTTCCACAGGACCTGCTACTCCTACCACCATCACGAGCGAAACTACTTCTACCACAGACACTACTATTCCCACCACCACCACGAGCACTCCTACTTCTACCGCAGATAGTACTACTCCTTCCAGCACCACGAGCGCTCCAATTTCTCCCAAAAAATCTACTACTCCTACCATCACCACTAGCTCTCCTACTTCTAACAGAGAAACAACTACTACCAGCACCACGAACACTTCTACTTGTACCACAGTCTGTGCAACTTCTACCACCACAACGAACTCTCCTACTTCTAACACAGAACATGCTACTCCAACACCACCACGAGGGCAAGTACTTCTACCACAGAATATACTACTCCTACCACCACCACGAGCGCTCATACACCTACCACAGACATTACTACTCCTAACACCACATTGAGGGCTCCTACTTCTACCACAGACACGACTACTAGTACAACGATCACGAGCGATCTTACTTCTACCACAGAATCAGCCACTCCTACTACCATCACCATTGCCACTACTTATACCTGAGACCCAGCTACACCTACCACCACCGCGAGAGCAACAACTTCTACCACAGGCCCTCCTACACCTCCGACCAACACAAGCGCACCAAATTCTACCACATTAACTACTGCTACTATGAACACGTAGAGTGCTCCTACAGCTACCACAGTCACTAATACTCCTACAACCACCATGAGTGCAATTACTTATAACACAGATACTACTACTCTTGCCACCACCACGAGCGCAAGTACATCTACCACAGACACTACTACTCCTGACATCAACATAAGTGCTTCAATTTCTACTACAGACTCTACTACTCGTACACCCACCACGAGCGCAACTACTTCTAACACAGACACTACTGCTGCTATCACAACCATGGCCCTCCTACTTCTACCAGATACTGTGCAACTACTAGCAGCAGAAATAGCACTCTTACTTCTTACACAGACAGTACTACTCTAACCACAACCACGAGCACTCCTACTTTTACCACAATACCTGCTACTGCTACCACCACCCCGAGCACAACTAATTCTCCCACAGACCGTGCAACTACTACCACCACCACTAGAGCTCCTACATCTACCACAGACGATAGTAATTCTACCACCAGCACTAGCACAACTACTTCTACCACCGAAACTACTACTCCTACCATCAGCACGATTGCAACTATTTCTACCACAGACCCTGCTCTTCTTACCACAACCACGAGAGCATCTACTTCTACCACAGGCCCGGCTACTACTACCACAACCATGAGCACTCCTAATTCTACCACAGACACTTCTTCTCCTACCACCACCACGATGGCTCCTACTTCTACCACAGAATCAAATACTCCTACCACCACCACAAGCACTCCTGCTTCTACCACAGAAACTACTACTCCTACCACCTGCACGAGCTCTCCTGCTTCTACCACAATATCTACTACTCCTACCAAAAACACGAGTGCAAGTACTTGTACTACAGAAACTTATACTCCTACCAACAGCAAGAGCTCTCCTACTTCTACCATAGAAACTACTATTCCTGCCACCATCACGAGCACTCCTACTTCTACCGCAGAATCAACTACTTCTTCCTCAACCAGGCACGCTCCTACTTCTAGCACATACACTACTACTCCTGCCACCACCACGAGCGCTCCTACTTATACCATAGACACTACTACTCTTACCAACACCACGAGTGCTCCTATTTCTATGAAAGAAACTACTACCCTACCACCACCATGAGTGATCCTACTTCTACCACAAAACCTGCTACCCCTTCCACCATCACGATACCACCTACTGCTACCACAGGCCCTTCTACACCTTCCACCAACATGAGTGATCCTACTTCTACCACAGAAACTACTACTCCTACCACCAGCACTAGTGCAAGTACTTCTAATACAGAAACTAATACTCCTACCAACAACAAGAGCGCTCCTACTTCTACCATTGAAACTACTATTCCTGCCACCGTCACGAGCAGTCCTACATCTACCGCAGAATCTACTACTCCTACCTCAATCACGAGCACTGCTACTTCTAGCACCTACACTACTACTCCTGCCACCACCACGAGCGCTCCTACTTCTACCACAGACACTACTACTCTTACCAACACCACGAGCACTCCTATTTCTATGAAAGAAACTACTACCCTACCACCACCATGAGCGATCCTACTTCTACCACAAAACCTGCTACACCTTCCACCATCACGAGACCACCTACTGCTACCACAGGCCCTTCTACACTTTCCACCAACATGAGTGATCCTACTTCTACCACAGAAACTACTACTCCTACCAATACCAACAGTGCTCCTACTTCTACCACAGACACTACTACTCTCAGCACCTCCACGAGCACTCCTACATGTACCACAGACACAACTACTCCTATCAACACAACGAGCACTCCTACTTCTACCAAGGAAACTATTACCCTACCACCACCATGAGCGCTCCTAATTCTACCACAGAACATGCAACTACAAACACCACCACAGGCGGTACTACTTCTAGCACAAAACCTGCTACTCCTACCACCACCACGAGTGCAACTACTTGTACCACAAACATGTTACTCCTTCCAACACTATGAAAGCACCTACTTCTACCACAGGCCCTGCTACTACTACCTCCATCACGAGCGATCATACTTCTACCACAGAAAATACTACTCCTACCACCAAGAGTGCTCCTACTTCTACCACAGAAACTACTAGTTCTCCCACCACCACGAGTGCAACTACTTCTACCACAGACACTACTCTTCCTACCACCAGAACGAGAGCCACTACTTCTACCCTAGAAACTACTACTACCACAAACACCATGAGTGCTCCTTCTTCTACCACAAAACCTGTTACACCTACCACCACCACGAGCGATCCTACTTCTACCACAGACACTACTACACCTACCACCACCACGACCAATCCTACTTCTACCACAGTATCAACTACTCCTAACACCATCACGAGCGCTCCTGCTTCTACCACAGAAACTACTACTTTTACCACCAGCACGAGTGCAACAACTCCTACTACAGACACTAATACACCTACAACCAGGACGAGTGTTCCTACTTCTACCACAGTCACTACTACTCTCACCAACACCACGAGCGCTCCTACTTCTACCACAGACAGTACTACTCCTACCACCACCATGTGCGCTACTACCTCTAACAAAGTATCTTGTACTCTGAACACCACCACGAGCTCTCCTACTTCTACCAGAGAAACCAATACTACCAAGACCATGAGCGCTCCTAATACTTCCACAGACTGTGCAACTCCTACCACCACCAAGTGTGCTCCTACTTCAAACACAGACCATGCTTCTCCTAACACCAACACGAGCAAAACTACTTCTAATAGCGACCCTGTTACTCGTACCACTACCATGAGAGCACCTACTTCTACCACAGGCACTGCAACTGCTTCCACCACAATGAGCGCTCCTAATTCAACCACAGAAATTAAACACCCACCAGCACCACGAGCGCCCCTACTTCTACTACAGACACTAGTACTCCTACCACCACCAGGAACGCTCCTACTTCTACCACAGGAACTACTACTAATACCACGGGAACGGGCACAAAATCTTCTACCACAGACAGTACTCTTCCTACCACCACCACGAGCTCTCCTACTTCTACCACAGACAATACTACTCCTAACTCCACCACGAGCAAAAGTACTTCTAGCACAGAAACGACTACTCCTACCACCACCACGAGTGCAACTACTACTACCACTGACACTACTACTCCTACCACCACCATGAGTGCACATATTTCTACAAAAGACATTACTACTCCTACCAACCCCACGATCACCAGTCCGTCTACCACAGAAACTACTACTCCTACCACCACCACAAGAGCACCTACTTGTACCACAGACCCTGTTACTCCTACCACCACCAAGAGCACTCCTACTTCTACCACAGAAACTACTACTCCAACCACCACAACGAACACTCCTACTTCTACTGCAGAAACTACTGCTCCTAAAACCACCACGAGCGAACTACATCTACCAGAGATACTACTACTCCTAACACCACCACGAGCGCTCCTACTTCCATCACAGACACTATTACTCCAAGTAGCACCACGAGCGCTCCTCCTTCTACCACAGACACTACTCCTCCTACCAACACAATGAGCATTCCTACTTCTATCAAAGAAACTACTACCCTACCAACACCATGAGCATTGCAACTTCTACCACAGAACATGCAACTCCAACCACCACCACAAGCGTTACTACTTCTACCACAAAACCTGCTTCTCCTACCACCACTGCGAGTGGATCTACTTGTACCGCAAAACCTTCTACACCTACCACCACAACGAGAGCACCTACTTCTACCACAGGCCCTGCTACCTCTACTTCCATCACGAGTGATCCTATTTCTACAACAGAAACTACTACTCCTACCAACAGGAAGAGAGCTGCTACTTCTGCTACAGAAACTACTATTCCTACCACCACCACGAACGCAACTACTTCTACCACAGAAACTACTACTCCTACCACCACAGCGAGAGCCCCTAATTCTACCCCAGAAACTACTACTACCACAACAACCACAAGCGCTCCAATATTTTCCACAGGACCTGCTACTCCTACCACCATCACGAGCGAAACTACTTCTACCACAGACACTACTATTCCCACCACCACCACGAGCACTCCTACTTCTACCGCAGATAGTACTACTCCTTCCAGCACCACGAGCGCTCCAATTTCTCCCAAAAAATCTACTACTCCTACCATCACCACTAGCTCTCCTACTTCTAACAGAGAAACAACTACTACCAGCACCACGAACACTTCTACTTGTACCACAGTCTGTGCAACTTCTACCACCACAACGAACTCTCCTACTTCTAACACAGAACATGCTACTCCAACACCACCACGAGGGCAAGTACTTCTACCACAGAATATACTACTCCTACCACCACCACGAGCGCTCATACACCTACCACAGACATTACTACTCCTAACACCACATTGAGGGCTCCTACTTCTACCACAGACACGACTACTAGTACAACGATCACGAGCGATCTTACTTCTACCACAGAATCAGCCACTCCTACTACCATCACCATTGCCACTACTTATACCTGAGACCCAGCTACACCTACCACCACCGCGAGAGCAACAACTTCTACCACAGGCCCTCCTACACCTCCGACCAACACAAGCGCACCAAATTCTACCACATTAACTACTGCTACTATGAACACGTAGAGTGCTCCTACAGCTACCACAGTCACTAATACTCCTACAACCACCATGAGTGCAATTACTTATAACACAGATACTACTACTCTTGCCACCACCACGAGCGCAAGTACATCTACCACAGACACTACTACTCCTGACATCAACATAAGTGCTTCAATTTCTACTACAGACTCTACTACTCGTACACCCACCACGAGCGCAACTACTTCTAACACAGACACTACTGCTGCTATCACAACCATGGCCCTCCTACTTCTACCAGATACTGTGCAACTACTAGCAGCAGAAATAGCACTCTTACTTCTTACACAGACAGTACTACTCTAACCACAACCACGAGCACTCCTACTTTTACCACAATACCTGCTACTGCTACCACCACCCCGAGCACAACTAATTCTCCCACAGACCGTGCAACTACTACCACCACCACTAGAGCTCCTACATCTACCACAGACGATAGTAATTCTACCACCAGCACTAGCACAACTACTTCTACCACCGAAACTACTACTCCTACCACCAGCACGATTGCAACTATTTCTACCACAGACCCTGCTCTTCTTACCACAACCACGAGAGCATCTACTTCTACCACAGGCCCGGCTACTACTACCACAACCATGAGCACTCCTAATTCTACCACAGACACTTCTTCTCCTACCACCACCACGATGGCTCCTACTTCTACCACAGAATCAAATACTCCTACCACCACCACAAGCACTCCTGCTTCTACCACAGAAACTACTACTCCTACCACCTGCACGAGCTCTCCTGCTTCTACCACAATATCTACTACTCCTACCAAAAACACGAGTGCAAGTACTTGTACTACAGAAACTTATACTCCTACCAACAGCAAGAGCTCTCCTACTTCTACCATAGAAACTACTATTCCTGCCACCATCACGAGCACTCCTACTTCTACCGCAGAATCAACTACTTCTTCCTCAACCAGGCACGCTCCTACTTCTAGCACATACACTACTACTCCTGCCACCACCACGAGCGCTCCTACTTATACCATAGACACTACTACTCTTACCAACACCACGAGTGCTCCTATTTCTATGAAAGAAACTACTACCCTACCACCACCATGAGTGATCCTACTTCTACCACAAAACCTGCTACCCCTTCCACCATCACGATACCACCTACTGCTACCACAGGCCCTTCTACACCTTCCACCAACATGAGTGATCCTACTTCTACCACAGAAACTACTACTCCTACCACCAGCACTAGTGCAAGTACTTCTAATACAGAAACTAATACTCCTACCAACAACAAGAGCGCTCCTACTTCTACCATTGAAACTACTACTCCTGCCACCGTCACGAGCAGTCCTACATCTACCGCAGAATCTACTACTCCTACCTCAATCACGAGCACTGCTACTTCTAGCACATACACTACTACTCCTGCCACCACCACGAGCGCTCCTACTTCTACCACAGACACTACTACTCTTACCAACACCACGAGCACTCCTATTTCTATGAAAGAAACTACTACCCTACCACCACCATGAGCGATCCTACTTCTACCACAAAACCTGCTACACCTTCCACCATCACGAGACCACCTACTGCTACCACAGGCCCTTCTACACTTTCCACCAACATGAGTGATCCTACTTCTACCACAGAAACTACTACTCCTACCAATACCAACAGTGCTCCTACTTCTACCACAGACACTGCTACTCTCAGCACCTCCACGAGCACTCCTACATGTACCACAGACACAACTACTCCTATCAACACAACGAGCACTCCTACTTCTACCAAGGAAACTATTACCCTACCACCACCATGAGCGCTCCTAATTCTACCACAGAACATGCAACTACAAACACCACCACAGGCGGTACTACTTCTAGCACAAAACCTGCTACTCCTACCACCACCACGAGTGCAACTACTTGTACCACAAACATGCTACTCCTTCCAACACTATGAAAGCACCTACTTCTACCACAGGCCCTGCTACTACTACCTCCATCACGAGCGATCATACTTCTACCACAGAAAATACTACTCCTACCACCAAGAGTGCTCCTACTTCTACCACAGAAACTACTAGTTCTCCCACCACCACGAGTGCAACTACTTCTACCACAGACACTACTCTTCCTACCACCAGAACGAGAGCCACTACTTCTACCCTAGAAACTACTACTACCACAAACACCATGAGTGCTCCTTCTTCTACCACAAAACCTGTTACACCTACCACCACCACGAGCGATCCTACTTCTACCACAGACACTACTACACCTACCACCACCACGAGCAATCCTACTTCTACCACAGTATCAACTACTCCTAACACCATCACGAGCGCTCCTGCTTCTACCACAGAAACTACTACTTTTACCACCAGCACGAGTGCAACAACTCCTACTACAGACACTAATACACCTACAACCAGGACGAGTGTTCCTACTTCTACCACAGTCACTACTACTCTCACCAACACCACGAGCGCTCCTACTTCTACCACAGACAGTACTACTCCTACCACCACCATGTGCGCTACTACCTCTAACAAAGTATCTTTTACTCTGAACACCACCACGAGCTCTCCTACTTCTACCAGAGAAACCAATACTACCAAGACCATGAGCGCTCCTAATACTTCCACAGACTGTGCAACTCCTACCACCACCAAGTGTGCTCCTACTTCAAACACAGACCATGCTTCTCCTAACACCAACACGAGCAAAACTACTTCTAATAGCGACCCTGTTACTCGTACCACTACCATGAGAGCACCTACTTCTACCACAGGCACTGCAACTGCTTCCACCACAATGAGCGCTCCTAATTCAACCACAGAAATTAAACACCCACCAGCACCACGAGCGCCCCTACTTCTACTACAGACACTAGTACTCCTACCACCACCAGGAACGCTCCTACTTCTACCACAGGAACTACTACTAATACCACGGGAACGGGCACAAAATCTTCTACCACAGACAGTACTCTTCCTACCACCACCACGAGCTCTCCTACTTCTACCACAGACAATACTACTCCTAACTCCACCACGAGCAAAAGTACTTCTAGCACAGAAACGACTACTCCTACCACCACCACGAGTGCAACTACTACTACCACTGACACTACTACTCCTACCACCACCATGAGTGCACATATTTCTACAAAAGACATTACTACTCCTACCAACCCCACGATCACCAGTCCGTCTACCACAGAAACTACTACTCCTACCACCACCACAAGAGCACCTACTTGTACCACAGACCCTGTTACTCCTACCACCACCAAGAGCACTCCTACTTCTACCACAGAAACTACTACTCCAACCACCACAACGAACACTCCTACTTCTACTGCAGAAACTACTGCTCCTAAAACCACCACGAGCGAACTACATCTACCAGAGATACTACTACTCCTAACACCACCACGAGCGCTCCTACTTCCATCACAGACACTATTACTCCAAGTAGCACCACGAGCGCTCCTCCTTCTACCACAGACACTACTCCTCCTACCAACACAATGAGCATTCCTACTTCTATCAAAGAAACTACTACCCTACCAACACCATGAGCATTGCAACTTCTACCACAGAACATGCAACTCCAACCACCACCACAAGCGTTACTACTTCTACCACAAAACCTGCTTCTCCTACCACCACCGCGAGTGGATCTACTTGTACCGCAAAACCTTCTACACCTACCACCACAACGAGAGCACCTACTTCTACCACAGGCCCTGCTACCTCTACTTCCATCACGAGTGATCCTATTTCTACAACAGAAACTACTACTCCTACCAACAGGAAGAGAGCTGCTACTTCTGCTACAGAAACTACTATTCCTACCACCACCACGAACGCAACTACTTCTACCACAGAAACTACTACTCCTACCACCACAGCGAGAGCCCCTAATTCTACCCCAGAAACTACTACTACCACAACAACCACAAGCGCTCCAATATTTTCCACAGGACCTGCTACTCCTACCACCATCACGAGCGAAACTACTTCTACCACAGACACTACTATTCCCACCACCACCACGAGCACTCCTACTTCTACCGCAGATAGTACTACTCCTTCCAGCACCACGAGCGCTCCAATTTCTCCCAAAAAATCTACTACTCCTACCATCACCACTAGCTCTCCTACTTCTAACAGAGAAACAACTACTACCAGCACCACGAACACTTCTACTTGTACCACAGTCTGTGCAACTTCTACCACCACAACGAACTCTCCTACTTCTAACACAGAACATGCTACTCCAACACCACCACGAGGGCAAGTACTTCTACCACAGAATATACTACTCCTACCACCACCACGAGCACTCATACACCTACCACAGACATTACTACTCCTAACACCACATTGAGGGCTCCTACTTCTACCACAGACACGACTACTAGTACAACGATCACGAGCGATCTTACTTCTACCACAGAATCAGCCACTCCTACTACCATCACCATTGCCACTACTTATACCTGAGACCCAGCTACACCTACCACCACCGCGAGAGCAACAACTTCTACCACAGGCCCTCCTACACCTCCGACCAACACAAGCGCACCAAATTCTACCACATTAACTACTGCTACTATGAACACGTAGAGTGCTCCTACAGCTACCACAGTCACTAATACTCCTACAACCACCATGAGTGCAATTACTTATAACACAGATACTACTACTCTTGCCACCACCACGAGCGCAAGTACATCTACCACAGACACTACTACTCCTGACATCAACATAAGTGCTTCAATTTCTACTACAGACTCTACTACTCGTACACCCACCACGAGCGCAACTACTTCTAACACAGACACTACTGCTGCTATCACAACCATGGCCCTCCTACTTCTACCAGATACTGTGCAACTACTAGCAGCAGAAATAGCACTCTTACTTCTTACACAGACAGTACTACTCTAACCACAACCACGAGCACTCCTACTTTTACCACAATACCTGCTACTGCTACCACCACCCCGAGCACAACTAATTCTCCCACAGACCGTGCAACTACTACCACCACCACTAGAGCTCCTACATCTACCACAGACGATAGTAATTCTACCACCAGCACTAGCACAACTACTTCTACCACCGAAACTACTACTCCTACCACCAGCACGATTGCAACTATTTCTACCACAGACCCTGCTCTTCTTACCACAACCACGAGAGCATCTACTTCTACCACAGGCCCGGCTACTACTACCACAACCATGAGCACTCCTAATTCTACCACAGACACTTCTTCTCCTACCACCACCACGATGGCTCCTACTTCTACCACAGAATCAAATACTCCTACCACCACCACAAGCACTCCTGCTTCTACCACAGAAACTACTACTCCTACCACCTGCACGAGCTCTCCTGCTTCTACCACAATATCTACTACTCCTACCAAAAACACGAGTGCAAGTACTTGTACTACAGAAACTTATACTCCTACCAACAGCAAGAGCTCTCCTACTTCTACCATAGAAACTACTATTCCTGCCACCATCACGAGCACTCCTACTTCTACCGCAGAATCAACTACTTCTTCCTCAACCAGGCACGCTCCTACTTCTAGCACATACACTACTACTCCTGCCACCACCACGAGCGCTCCTACTTATACCATAGACACTACTACTCTTACCAACACCACGAGTGCTCCTATTTCTATGAAAGAAACTACTACCCTACCACCACCATGAGTGATCCTACTTCTACCACAAAACCTGCTACCCCTTCCACCATCACGATACCACCTACTGCTACCACAGGCCCTTCTACACCTTCCACCAACATGAGTGATCCTACTTCTACCACAGAAACTACTACTCCTACCACCAGCACTAGTGCAAGTACTTCTAATACAGAAACTAATACTCCTACCAACAACAAGAGCGCTCCTACTTCTACCATTGAAACTACTACTCCTGCCACCGTCACGAGCAGTCCTACATCTACCGCAGAATCTACTACTCCTACCTCAATCACGAGCACTGCTACTTCTAGCACATACACTACTACTCCTGCCACCACCACGAGCGCTCCTACTTCTACCACAGACACTACTACTGTAACCAACACCACGAGCACTCCTATTTCTATGAAAGAAACTACTACCCTACCACCACCATGAGCGATCCTACTTCTACCACAAAACCTGCTACACCTTCCACCATCACGAGACCACCTACTGCTACCACAGGCCCTTCTACACTTTCCACCAACATGAGTGATCCTACTTCTACCACAGAAACTACTACTCCTAACAATACCAACAGTGCTCCTACTTCTACCACAGACACTACTACTCCCAGCACCTCCACGAGCACTCCTACATCTACCACAGACACAACTACTCCTATCAACACAACGAGCACTCCTACTTCTACCAAGGAAACTATTACCCTACCACCACCATGAGCGCTCCTAATTCTACCACAGAACATGCAACTACAAACACCACCACAGGCGGTACTACTTCTAGCACAAAACCTGCTACTCCTACCACCACCACGAGTGCAACTACTTGTACCACAAACATGCTACTCCTTCCAACACTATGAAAGCACCTACTTCTACCACAGGCCCTGCTACTACTACCTCCATCACGAGCGATCATACTTCTACCACAGAAAATACTACTCCTACCACCAAGAGTGCTCCTACTTCTACCACAGAAACTACTAGTTCTCCCACCACCACGAGTGCAACTACTTCTACCACAGACACTACTCTTCCTACCACCAGAACGAGAGCCACTACTTCTACCCTAGAAACTACTACTACCACAAACACCATGAGTGCTCCTTCTTCTACCACAAAACCTGTTACACCTACCACCACCACGAGCGATCCTACTTCTACCACAGACACTACTACACCTACCACCACCACGAGCAATCCTACTTCTACCACAGTATCAACTACTCCTAACACCATCACGAGCGCTCCTGCTTCTACCACAGAAACTACTACTTTTACCACCAGCACGAGTGCAACAACTCCTACTACAGACACTAATACACCTACAACCAGGACGAGTGTTCCTACTTCTACCACAGTCACTACTACTCTCACCAACACCACGAGCGCTCCTACTTCTACCACAGACAGTACTACTCCTACCACCACCATGTGCGCTACTACCTCTAACAAAGTATCTTGTACTCTGAACACCACCACGAGCTCTCCTACTTCTACCAGAGAAACCAATACTACCAATACCATGAGCGCTCCTAATACTTCCACAGACTGTGCAACTCCTACCACCACCAAGTGTGCTCCTACTTCAAACACAGACCATGCTTCTCCTAACACCAACACGAGCAAAACTACTTCTAATAGCGACCCTGTTACTCGTACCACTACCATGAGAGCACCTACTTCTACCACAGGCACTGCAACTGCTTCCACCACAATGAGCGCTCCTAATTCAACCACAGAAATTAAACACCCACCAGCACCACGAGCGCCCCTACTTCTACTACAGACACTAGTACTCCTACCACCACCAGGAACGCTCCTACTTCTACCACAGGAACTACTACTAATACCACGGGAACGGGCACAAAATCTTCTACCACAGACAGTACTCTTCCTACCACCACCACGAGCTCTCCTACTTCTACCACAGACAATACTACTCCTAACTCCACCACGAGCAAAAGTACTTCTAGCACAGAAACGACTACTCCTACCACCACCACGAGTGCAACTACTACTACCACTGACACTACTACTCCTACCACCACCATGAGTGCACATATTTCTACAAAAGACATTACTACTCCTACCAACCCCACGATCACCAGTCCGTCTACCACAGAAACTACTACTCCTACCACCACCACAAGAGCACCTACTTGTACCACAGACCCTGTTACTCCTACCACCACCAAGAGCACTCCTACTTCTACCACAGAAACTACTACTCCAACCACCACAACGAACACTCCTACTTCTACTGCAGAAACTACTGCTCCTAAAACCACCACGAGCGAACTACATCTACCAGAGATACTACTACTCCTAACACCACCACGAGCGCTCCTACTTCCATCACAGACACTATTACTCCAAGTAGCACCACGAGCGCTCCTCCTTCTACCACAGACACTACTCCTCCTACCAACACAACGAGCATTCCTACTTCTATCAAAGAAACTACTACCCTACCAACACCATGAGCATTCCAACTTCTACCACAGAACATGCAACTCCAACCACCACCACAAGCGTTACTACTTCTACCACAAAACCTGCTTCTCCTACCACCACTGCGAGTGGATCTACTTGTACCGCAAAACCTTCTACACCTACCACCACAACGAGAGCACCTACTTCTACCACAGGCCCTGCTACCTCTACTTCCATCACGAGTGATCCTATTTCTACAACAGAAACTACTACTCCTACCAACAGGAAGAGAGCTGCTACTTCTGCTACAGAAACTACTATTCCTACCACCACCACGAACGCAACTACGTCTACCACAGAAACTACTACTCCTACCACCACAGCGAGAGCCCCTAATTCTACCCCAGAAACTACTACTACCACAACCAGCACAAGCGCTCCCATATTTTCCACAGAACCTGCTACTCCTACCACCATCACGAGCGAAACTACTTCTACCACAGACACGACTATTCCCACCACCACCACGAGCACTCCTACTTCTACCGCAGATAGTACTACTCCTTCCAGCACCACGAGCGCTCCAATTTCTCCCAAAAAATCTACTACTCCTACCATCACCACTAGCTCTCCTACTTCTAACAGAGAAACAACTACTACCAGCACCACGAACACTTCTACTTGTACCACAGTCTGTGCAACTTCTACCACCACAACGAACTCTCCTACTTCTAACACAGAACATGCTACTCCAACACCACCACGAGGGCAAGTACTTCTACCACAGAATATACTACTCCTACCACCACCACGAGCGCTCATACACCTACCACAGACATTACTACTCCTAACACCACATTGAGGGCTCCTACTTCTACCACAGACACGACTACTAGTACAACGATCACGAGCGATCTTACTTCTACCACAGAATCAGCCACTCCTACTACCATCACCATTGCCACTACTTATACCTGAGACCCTGCTACACCTACCACCACCGCGAGAGCAACAACTTCTACCACAGGCCCTCCTACACCTCCGACCAACACAAGCGCACCAAATTCTACCACATTAACTAATACTACTATGAACACGTAGAGTGCTCCTACAGCTACCACAGTCACTAGTACTCCTACAACCACCATGAGTGCAATTACTTATAACACAGATACTACTACTCTTGCCACCACCACGAGCGCAAGTACATCTACCACAGACACTACTACTCCTGACATCAACATAAGTGCTTCAATTTCTACTACAGACTCTACTACTCGTACACCCACCACGAGCGCAACTACTTCTAACACAGACACTACTGCTGCTATCACAACCATGGCCCTCCTACTTCTACCAGATACCGTGCAACTACTAGCAGCAGGAATAGCACTCTTACTTCTTACACAGACAGTACTACTCTAACCACAACCACGAGCACTCCTACTTTTACCACAATACCTGCTACTGCTACCACCACCCCGAGCACAACTAATTCTCCCACAGACCGTGCAACTACTACCACCACCACTAGAGCTCCTACATCTACCACAGACGATAGTAATTCTACCACCAGCACTAGCACAACTACTTCTACCACCGAAACTACTACTCCTACCACCAGCACGATTGCAACTATTTCTACCACAGACCCTGCTCTTCTTACCACAACCACGAGAGCATCTACTTCTACCACAGGCCCTGCTACTACTACCACAACCATGAGCACTCCTAATTCTACCACAGACACTACTTCTCCTACCACCACCACGATGGCTCCTACTTCTACCACAGAATCAAATACTCCTACCACCACCACAAGCACTCCTGCTTCTACCACAGAAACTACTACTCCTACCACCTGCACGAGCTCTCCTGCTTCTACCACAATATCTACTACTCCTACCAAAAACACGAGTGCAAGTACTTCTACTACAGAAACTTATACTCCTACCAACAACAGGAGCTCTCCTACTTCTACCATAGAAACTACTATTCCTGCCACCATCACGAGCACTCCTACTTCTACCGCAGAATCAACTACTTCTTCCTCAACCAGGCACGCTCCTACTTCTAGCACATACACTACTACTCCTGCCACCACCACGAGCGCTCCTACTTATACCATAGACACTACTACTCTTACCAACACCACGAGTGCTCCTATTTCTATGAAAGAAACTACTACCCTACCACCACCATGAGTGATCCTACTTCTACCACAAAACCTGCTACCCCTTCCACCATCACGATACCACCTACTGCTACCACAGGCCCTTCTACACCTTCCACCAACATGAGTGATCCTACTTCTACCACAGAAACTACTACTCCTACCAATACCAACAGTGCTGCAACTTCTACCACTGAAACTATTACTCCTACCACCACCACGAGTGCAAATACATCTACCACAGACACTATTACTCTTAACTCCACCACAAAGGTTCCTATTTCTACCACAGACACTATTACTCCTGCCACCTCCACGAGCGCTTATACAACTATGAAAGTCATTATTACTCCTACCACCCCACGAGAACCACTGTTTCTAACACAGAAACTACTACTCCTACCACCACCACGAGAGCACCTACTTGTACAACAGACCCTGCTACACCTACCACCGCCACGAGAGCAACAACTTCTACCACAGGCCCTCCTACTCCTATGACCAACACAAGAGCACCAAATTCTACCACAGTAACTACTACTACTATGAACACGTAGAGTGCTCCTACAGCTACCAGAGTCACTAGTACTCCTACCACCACCATGAGTGCAATTACTTCTAACACAGATACTACTACTCTTACCACCACCACGAGCGCAAGTACATCTACCACAGACACTACTACTCCTAACACCAACATGAGTGCTTCAATTTCTACTACAGACTCTACTACTCCTACACCAACCATGAGCGCAACTACTTCTACCACAGACACTACTGCTGCTATCACAACCATGGCCCTCCTACTTCTACCAGATACCGTGCAACTACTACCAGCAGGAAAAGCGCTCTTACTTCTAACACAGACAGTACTACTCTAACCACGAACACGAGCACTCCTACTTCTACCACAATACCTGCTACTCCTACCACCACCCCGAGCACAACTAATTCTACCACAGACCGTGCAACTACTACCACCACCACTAGAGCTCCTACATCTACCACAGACGACAGTTATTCTACCACCAGCACTAGCGCACCTACTTCTACCACCGAAACCACTACTCCTACCACCACCGCGATTGCAACCACTTCTACCACAGACCCTGCTATCCTTACCACAACCACGAGAACATCTACTTCTACCACAGGCCCTGCTACTACTACCACAACCATGAGCACTCCTAATTCTACCACAGACACTACATCTCCTACCACCACCACGATGGCTCCTACTTCTACCACAGAATCAAATACTCCTACCACCACCACAAGCGCTCCTGCTTCTACCACAGAAACTACTACTCCTACCACCAGCACGAGTGCAAGTACTTCTAATACAGAAACTAATACTCCTACCAACAACAAGAGCACTCCTACTTCTACCATTGAAACTACTACTCCTGCCACCGTCACGAGCAGTCCTACATCTACCGCAGAATCTACTACTCCTACCTCAATCACGAGCACTGCTACTTCTAGCACATACACTACTACTCCTGCCACCACCACGAGCGCTCCTACTTCTACCACAGACACTACTACTCTTACCAACACCACGAGCACTCCTATTTCTATGAAAGAAACTACTACCCTACCACCACCATGAGCGATCCTACTTCTACCACAAAACCTGCTACACCTTCCACCATCATGAGACCACCTACTGCTACCACAGGCCCTTCTACACTTTCCACCAACATGAGTGATCCTACTTCTACCACAGAAACTACTACTCCTACCAATACCAACAGTGCTCCTACTTCTACCACAGACACTACTACTCCCAGCACCTCCACGAGCACTCCTACATCTACCACAGACACAACTACTCCTATCAACACAACGAGCACTCCTACTTCTACCAAGGAAACTATTACCCTACCACCACCATGAGCGCTCCTAATTCTACCACAGAACATGCAACTACAAACACCACCACAGGCGGTACTACTTCTAGCACAAAACCTGCTACTCCTACCACCACCACGAGTGCAACTACTTGTACCACAAACATGCTACTCCTTCCAACACTATGAAAGCACCTACTTCTACCACAGGCCCTGCTACTACTACCTCCATCACGAGCGATCATACTTCTACCACAGAAAATACTACTCCTACCACCAAGAGTGCTCCTACTTCTACCACAGAAACTACTAGTTCTCCCACCACCACGAGTGCAACTACTTCTACCACAGACACTACTCTTCCTACCACCAGAACGAGAGCCACTACTTCTACCCTAGAAACTACTACTACCACAAACACCATGAGTGCTCCTTCTTCTACCACAAAACCTGTTACACCTACCACCACCACGAGCGATCCTACTTCTACCACAGACACTACTACACCTACCACCACCACGAGCAATCCTACTTCTACCACAGAATCAACTACTCCTAACACCATCACGAGCGCTCCTGCTTCTACCACAGAAACTACTACTTTTACCACCAGCACGAGTGCAACAACTCCTACTACAGACACTAATACACCTACAACCAGGACGAGTGTTCCTACTTCTACCACAGTCACTACTACTCTCACCAACACCACGAGCGCTCCTACTTCTACCACAGACAGTACTACTCCTACCACCACCATGTGTGCTACTACCCCTAACAAAGTATCTACTACTCTGAACACCACCACGAGCTCTCCTACTTCTACCAGAGAAACCAATACTACCAAGACCATGAGCGCTCCTAATACTTCCACAGACTGTGCAACTCCTACCACCACCAAGTGTGCTCCTACTTCAAACACAGACCATGCTTCTCCTAACACCAACACGAGCAAAACTACTTCTAATAGCGACCCTGTTACTCGTACCACTACCATGAGAGCACCTACTTCTACCACAGGCACTGCAACTGCTTCCACCACAATGAGCGCTCCTAATTCAACCACAGAAATTAAACACCCACCAGCACCACGAGCGCCCCTACTTCTACTACAGACACTAGTACTCGTACCACCACAAGGAACGCTCCTACTTCTACCACAGGAACTACTACTAATACCACGGGAACGGGCACAAAATCTTCTACCACAGACAGTACTCTTCCTACCACCACCACGAGCTCTCCTACTTCTACCACAGACAATACTACTCCTAACTCCACCACGAGCAAAAGTACTTCTAGCACAGAAACGACTACTCCTACCACCACCACGAGTGCAACTACTACTACCACTGACACTACTACTCCTACCACCACCATGAGTGCACATATTTCTACAAAAGACATTACTACTCCTACCAACCCCACGATCACCAGTCCGTCTACCACAGAAACTACTACTCCTACCACCACCACAAGAGCACCTACTTTTACCACAGACCCTGTTACTCCTACCACCACCAAGAGCACTCCTACTTCTACCACAGAAACTACTACTCCAACCACCACAACGAACACTCCTACTTCTACTGCAGAAACTACTGCTCCTAAAACCACCACGAGCGAACTACATCTACCAGAGATACTACTACTCCTAACACCACCACGAGCGCTCCTACTTCCATCACAGACACTATTACTCCAAGTAGCACCACGAGCGCTCCTCCTTCTACCACAGACACTACTCCTCCTACCAACACAACGAGCATTCCTACTTCTATCAAAGAAACTACTACCCTACCAACACCATGAGCATTCCAACTTCTACCACAGAACATGCAACTCCAACCACCACCACAAGCGTTACTACTTCTACCACAAAACCTGCTTCTCCTACCACCACTGCGAGTGGATCTACTTGTACCGCAAAACCTTCTACACCTACCACCACAACGAGAGCACCTACTTCTACCACAGGCCCTGCTACCTCTACTTCCATCACGAGTGATCCTATTTCTACAACAGAAACTACTACTCCTACCAACAGGAAGAGAGCTGCTACTTCTGCTACAGAAACTACTATTCCTACCACCACCACGAACGCAACTACTTCTACCACAGAAACTACTACTCCTACCACCACAGCGAGAGCCCCTAATTCTACCCCAGAAACTACTACTACCACAACAACCACAAGCGCTCCCATATTTTCCACAGAACCTGCTACTCCTACCACCATCACGAGCGAAACTACTTCTACCACAGACACTACTATTCCCACCACCACCACGAGCACTCCTACTTCTACCGCAGATAGTACGACTCCTTCCAGCACCACGAGCGCTCCAATTTCTCCCAAAAAATCTACTACTCCTACCATCACCACTAGCTCTCCTACTTCTAACAGAGAAACAACTACTACCAGCACCACGAACACTTCTACTTGTACCACAGTCTGTGCAACTTCTACCACCACAACGAACTCTCCTACTTCTAACACAGAACATGCTACTCCAACACCACCACGAGGGCAAGTACTTCTACCACAGAATATACTACTCCTACCACCACCACGAGCGCTCATACACCTACCACAGACATTACTACTCCTAACACCACATTGAGGGCTCCTACTTCTACCACAGACACGACTACTAGTACAACGATCACGAGCGATCTTACTTCTACCACAGAATCAGCCACTCCTACTACCATCACCATTGCCACTACTTATACCTGAGACCCTGCTACACCTACCACCACCGCGAGAGCAACAACTTCTACCACAGGCCCTCCTACACCTCCGACCAACACAAGCGCACCAAATTCTACCACATTAACTAATACTACTATGAACACGTAGAGTGCTCCTACAGCTACCACAGTCACTAGTACTCCTACAACCACCATGAGTGCAATTACTTATAACACAGATACTACTACTCTTGCCACCACCACGAGCGCAAGTACATCTACCACAGACACTACTACTCCTGACATCAACATAAGTGCTTCAATTTCTACTACAGACTCTACTACTCGTACACCCACCACGAGCGCAACTACTTCTAACACAGACACTACTGCTGCTATCACAACCATGGCCCTCCTACTTCTACCAGATACCGTGCAACTACTAGCAGCAGGAATAGCACTCTTACTTCTTACACAGACAGTACTACTCTAACCACAACCACGAGCACTCCTACTTTTACCACAATACCTGCTACTGCTACCACCACCCCGAGCACAACTAATTCTCCCACAGACCGTGCAACTACTACCACCACCACTAGAGCTCCTACATCTACCACAGACGATAGTAATTCTACCACCAGCACTAGCACAACTACTTCTACCACCGAAACTACTACTCCTACCACCAGCACGATTGCAACTATTTCTACCACAGACCCTGCTCTTCTTACCACAACCACGAGAGCATCTACTTCTACCACAGGCCCTGCTACTACTACCACAACCATGAGCACTCCTAATTCTACCACAGACACTACTTCTCCTACCACCACCACGATGGCTCCTACTTCTACCACAGAATCAAATACTCCTACCACCACCACAAGCACTCCTGCTTCTACCACAGAAACTACTACTCCTACCACCTGCACGAGCTCTCCTGCTTCTACCACAATATCTACTACTCCTACCAAAAACACGAGTGCAAGTACTTCTACTACAGAAACTTATACTCCTACCAACAACAGGAGCTCTCCTACTTCTACCATAGAAACTACTACTCCTGCCACCATCACGAGCACTCCTACTTCTACCGCAGAATCAACTACTTCTTCCTCAACCAGGCACGCTCCTACTTCTAGCACATACACTACTACTCCTGCCACCACCACGAGCGCTCCTACTTATACCATAGACACTACTACTCTTACCAACACCACGAGTGCTCCTATTTCTATGAAAGAAACTACTACCCTACCACCACCATGAGTGATCCTACTTCTACCACAAAACCTGCTACCCCTTCCACCATCACGATACCACCTACTGCTACCACAGGCCCTTCTACACCTTCCACCAACATGAGTGATCCTACTTCTACCACAGAAACTACTACTCCTACCAATACCAACAGTGCTGCAACTTCTACCACTGAAACTATTACTCCTACCACCACCACGAGTGCAAATACATCTACCACAGACACTATTACTCTTAACTCCACCACAAAGGTTCCTATTTCTACCACAGACACTACTACTCCTGCCACCTCCACGAGCGCTTATACAACTATGAAAGTCATTATTACTCCTACCACCCCACGAGAACCACTGTTTCTAACACAGAAACTACTACTCCTACCACCACCACGAGAGCACCTACTTGTACAACAGACCCTGCTACACCTACCACCGCCACGAGAGCAACAACTTCTACCACAGGCCCTCCTACTCCTATGACCAACACAAGAGCACCAAATTCTACCACAGTAACTACTACTACTATGAACACGTAGAGTGCTCCTACAGCTACCACAGTCACTAGTACTCCTACCACCACCATGAGTGCAATTACTTCTAACACAGATACTACTACTCTTACCACCACCACGAGCGCAAGTACATCTACCACAGACACTACTACTCCTAACACCAACATGAGTGCTTCAATTTCTACTACAGACTCTACTACTCCTACACCAACCATGAGCGCAACTACTTCTACCACAGACACTACTGCTGCTATCACAACCATGGCCCTCCTACTTCTACCAGATACCGTGCAACTACTACCAGCAGGAAAAGCGCTCTTACTTCTAACACAGACAGTACTACTCTAACCACGAACACGAGCACTCCTACTTCTACCACAATACCTGCTACTCCTACCACCACCCCGAGCACAACTAATTCTACCACAGACCGTGCAACTACTACCACCACCACTAGAGCTCCTACATCTACCACAGACGACAGTTATTCTACCACCAGCACTAGCGCACCTACTTCTACCACCGAAACCACTACTCCTACCACCACCGCGATTGCAACCACTTCTACCACAGACCCTGCTATCCTTACCACAACCACGAGAACATCTACTTCTACCACAGGCCCTGCTACTACTACCACAACCATGAGCACTCCTAATTCTACCACAGACACTACATCTCCTACCACCACCACGATGGCTCCTACTTCTACCACAGAATCAAATACTCCTACCACCACCACAAGCGCTCCTGCTTCTACCACAGAAACTACTACTCCTACCACCAGCACGAGTGCAAGTACTTCTAATACAGAAACTAATACTCCTACCAACAACAAGAGCACTCCTACTTCTACCATTGAAACTACTACTCCTGCCACCGTCACGAGCAGTCCTACATCTACCGCAGAATCTACTACTCCTACCTCAATCACGAGCACTGCTACTTCTAGCACATACACTACTACTCCTGCCACCACCACGAGCGCTCCTACTTCTACCACAGACACTACTACTCTTACCAACACCACGAGCACTCCTATTTCTATGAAAGAAACTACTACCCTACCACCACCATGAGCGATCCTACTTCTACCACAAAACCTGCTACACCTTCCACCATCATGAGACCACCTACTGCTACCACAGGCCCTTCTACACTTTCCACCAACATGAGTGATCCTACTTCTACCACAGAAACTACTACTCCTACCAATACCAACAGTGCTCCTACTTCTACCACAGACACTACTACTCCCAGCACCTCCACGAGCACTCCTACATCTACCACAGACACAACTACTCCTATCAACACAACGAGCACTCCTACTTCTACCAAGGAAACTATTACCCTACCACCACCATGAGCGCTCCTAATTCTACCACAGAACATGCAACTACAAACACCACCACAGGCGGTACTACTTCTAGCACAAAACCTGCTACTCCTACCACCACCACGAGTGCAACTACTTGTACCACAAACATGCTACTCCTTCCAACACTATGAAAGCACCTACTTCTACCACAGGCCCTGCTACTACTACCTCCATCACGAGCGATCATACTTCTACCACAGAAAATACTACTCCTACCACCAAGAGTGCTCCTACTTCTACCACAGAAACTACTAGTTCTCCCACCACCACGAGTGCAACTACTTCTACCACAGACACTACTCTTCCTACCACCAGAACGAGAGCCACTACTTCTACCCTAGAAACTACTACTACCACAAACACCATGAGTGCTCCTTCTTCTACCACAAAACCTGTTACACCTACCACCACCACGAGCGATCCTACTTCTACCACAGACACTACTACACCTACCACCACCACGAGCAATCCTACTTCTACCACAGAATCAACTACTCCTAACACCATCACGAGCGCTCCTGCTTCTACCACAGAAACTACTACTTTTACCACCAGCACGAGTGCAACAACTCCTACTACAGACACTAATACACCTACAACCAGGACGAGTGTTCCTACTTCTACCACAGTCACTACTACTCTCACCAACACCACGAGCGCTCCTACTTCTACCACAGACAGTACTACTCCTACCACCACCATGTGTGCTACTACCCCTAACAAAGTATCTACTACTCTGAACACCACCACGAGCTCTCCTACTTCTACCAGAGAAACCAATACTACCAAGACCATGAGCGCTCCTAATACTTCCACAGACTGTGCAACTCCTACCACCACCAAGTGTGCTCCTACTTCAAACACAGACCATGCTTCTCCTAACACCAACACGAGCAAAACTACTTCTAATAGCGACCCTGTTACTCGTACCACTACCATGAGAGCACCTACTTCTACCACAGGCACTGCAACTGCTTCCACCACAATGAGCGCTCCTAATTCAACCACAGAAATTAAACACCCACCAGCACCACGAGCGCCCCTACTTCTACTACAGACACTAGTACTCCTACCACCACAAGGAACGCTCCTACTTCTACCACAGGAACTACTACTAATACCACGGGAACGGGCACAAAATCTTCTACCACAGACAGTACTCTTCCTACCACCACCACGAGCTCTCCTACTTCTACCACAGACAATACTACTCCTAACTCCACCACGAGCAAAAGTACTTCTAGCACAGAAACGACTACTCCTACCACCACCACGAGTGCAACTACTACTACCACTGACACTACTACTCCTACCACCACCATGAGTGCACATATTTCTACAAAAGACATTACTACTCCTACCAACCCCACGATCACCAGTCCGTCTACCACAGAAACTACTACTCCTACCACCACCACAAGAGCACCTACTTGTACCACAGACCCTGTTACTCCTACCACCACCAAGAGCACTCCTACTTCTACCACAGAAACTACTACTCCAACCACCACAACGAACACTCCTACTTCTACTGCAGAAACTACTGCTCCTAAAACCACCACGAGCGAACTACATCTACCAGAGATAGTACTACTCCTAACACCACCACGAGCGCTCCTACTTCCATCACAGACACTATTACTCCAAGTAGCACCACGAGCGCTCCTCCTTCTACCACAGACACTACTCCTCCTACCAACACAACGAGCATTCCTACTTCTATCAAAGAAACTACTACCCTACCAACACCATGAGCATTCCAACTTCTACCACAGAACATGCAACTCCAACCACCACCACAAGCGTTACTACTTCTACCACAAAACCTGCTTCTCCTACCACCACTGCGAGTGGATCTACTTGTACCGCAAAACCTTCTACACCTACCACCACAACGAGAGCACCTACTTCTACCACAGGCCTTGCTACCTCTACTTCCATCACGAGCGATCCTATTTCTACAACAGAAACTACTACTCCTACCAACAGGAAGAGAGCTGCTACTTCTGCTACAGAAACTACTATTCCTACCACCACCACGAACGCAACTACTTCTACCACAGAAATTACTACTCCTACCACCACAGCGAGAGCCCCTAATTCTACCCCAGAAACTACTACTACCACAACAACCACAAGCGCTCCCATATTTTCCACAGGACCTGCTACTCCTACCACCATCACGAGCGAAACTACTTCTACCACAGACACGACTACTAGTACAACGATCACGAGCGATCTTACTTCTACCACAGAATCAGCCACTCCTACTACCATCACCATTGCCACTACTTATACCTGAGACCCTGCTACACCTACCACCACCGCGAGAGCAACAACTTCTACCACAGGCCCTCCTACACCTCCGACCAACACAAGAGCACCAAATTCTACCACATTAACTACTACTACTATGAACACGTAGAGTGCTCCTACAGCTACCACAGTCACTAGTACTCCTACAACCACCATGAGTGCAATTACTTATAACACAGATACTACTACTCTTGCCACCACCACGAGCGCAAGTACATCTACCACAGACACTACTACTCCTGACATCAACATAAGTGCTTCAATTTCTACTACAGACTCTACTACTCGTACACCCACCACGAGCGCAACTACTTCTAACACAGACACTACTGCTGCTATCACAACCATGGCCCTCCTACTTCTACCAGATACCGTGCAACTACTAGCAGCAAGAATAGCACTCTTACTTCTTACACAGACAGTACTACTCTAACCACAACCACGAGCACTCCTACTTTTACCACAATACCTGCTACTGCTACCACCACCCCGAGCACAACTAATTCTCCCACAGACCGTGCAACTACTACCACCACCACTAGAGCTCCTACATCTACCACAGACGATAGTAATTCTACCACCAGCACTAGCACAACTACTTCTACCACCGAAACTACTACTCCTACCACCAGCACGATTGCAACTATTTCTACCACAGACCCTGCTATTCTTACCACAACCACGAGAGCATCTACTTCTACCACAGGCCCTGCTACTACTACCACAACCACGAGCACTCCTAATTCTACCACAGACACTACTTCTCCTACCACCACCACGATGGCTCCTACTTCTACCACAGAATCAAATACTCCTACCACCACCACAAGCACTCCTGCTTCTACCACAGAAACTACTACTCCTACCACCTGCACGAGCTCTCCTGCTTCTACCACAATATCTACTACTCCTACCAAAAACACGAGTGCAAGTACTTCTACTACAGAAACTTATACTCCTACCAACAACAAGAGCTCTCCTACTTCTACCATAGAAACTACTACTCCTGCCACCATCACGAGCACTCCTACTTCTACCGCAGAATCAACTACTTCTTCCTCAACCACCACGCTCCTACTTCTAGCACATACACTACTACTCCTGCCACCACCACGAGCGCTCCTACTTATACCATAGACACTACTACTCTTACCAACACCACGAGTGCTCCTATTTCTATGAAAGAAACTACTACCCTACCACCACCATGAGTGATCCTACTTCTACCACAAAACCTGCTACCCCTTCCACCATCACGATACCACCTACTGCTACCACAGGCCCTTCTACACCTTCCACCAACATGAGTGATCCTACTTCTACCACAGAAACTACTACTCCTACCAATACCAACAGTGCTGCAACTTCTACCACTGAAACTATTACTCCTACCACCACCACGAGTGCAAATACATCTACCACAGACACTATTACTCTTAACTCCACCACAAGGGTTCCTATTTCTACCACAAACACTACTATTCCTGCCACCTCCACGAGCGCTTATACAACTATGAAAGTCATTATTACTCCTACCACCCCCACGAGAACCACTGTTTCTAACACAGAAACTACTACTCCTACCACCACCACGAGAGCACCTACTTGTACAACAGACCCTGCTACACCTACCACCGCCACGAGAGCAACAACTTCTACCACAGGCCCTCCTACTCCTATGACCAACACAAGAGCACCAAATTCTACCACAGTAACTACTACTACTATGAACACGTAGAGTGCTCCTACAGCTACCACAGTCACTAGTACTCCTACCGCCACCATGAGTGCAATTACTTCTAACACAGATACTACTACTCTTACCACCACCACGAGCGCAAGTACATCTACCACAGACACTACTACTCCTAACACCAACATGAGTGCTTCAATTTCTACTACAGACTCTACTACTCCTACACCAACCACGAGCGCAACTACTTCTACCACAGACACTACTGCTGCTATCACAACCATGGCCCTCCTACTTCTACCAGATACCGTGCAACTACTACCAGCAGGAAAAGCGCTCTTACTTGTAACACAGACAGTACTACTCTAACCACGAACACGAGCACTGCTACTTTTACCACAATACCTGCTACTCCTAACACAACCAAGAGCACTCCTACTTCTACCACAGAAACTACTACTCCTACCACCACAGCGAGAGCCCCTAATTCTACCCCAGAAACTACTACTACCACAACCACCACAAGCGCTCCCATATTTTCCACAGAACCTGCTACTCCTACTACCATCACGAGCGAAACTACTTCTACCACAGACACTACTATTCCCACCACCACCACGAGCACTCCTACTTCTACCGCAGATAGTACTACTCCTTCCAGCACCACGAGCGCTCCAGTTTCTCCCAAAAAATCTACTACTCATACCATCACCACTAGCTCTCCTACTTCTAACAGAGAAACAACTACTACCAGCACCACGAACACTTCTACTTGTACCACAGTCTGTGCAACTTCTACCACCACAACGAACTCTCCTACTTCTAACACAGAACATGCTACTCCAACACCACCACGAGGGCAAGTACTTCTACCACAGAATATACTACTCCTACCACCACCACGAGCGCTCATACACCTACCACAGACATTACTACTCCTAACACCACATTGAGGGCTCCTACTTCTACCACAGACACGACTACTAGTACAACGATCACGAGCGATCTTACTTCTACCACAGAATCAGCCACTCCTACTACCATCACCATTGCCACTACTTATACCTGAGACCCTGCTACACCTACCACCACCGCGAGAGCAACAACTTCTACCACAGGCCCTCCTACACCTCCGACCAACACAAGCGCACCAAATTCTACCACATTAACTACTACTACTATGAACACGTAGAGTGCTCCTACATCTACCACAGTCACTAGTACTCCTACAACCACCATGAGTGCAATTACTTATAACACAGATACTACTACTCTTGCCACCACCACGAGCGCAAGTACATCTACCACAGACACTACTACTCCTGACATCAACATAAGTGCTTCAATTTCTACTACAGACTCTCCTACTCGTACACCCAGCACGAGCGCAACTACTTCTACCACAGACACTACTGCTGCTATCACAACCATGGCCCTCCTACTTCTACCAGATACCGTGCAACTACTAGCAGCAGGAATAGCACTCTTACTTCTTACACAGACAGTACTACTCTAACCACAACCACGAGCACTCCTACTTTTACCACAATACCTGCTACTGCTACCACCACCCCGAGCACAACTAATTCTCCCACAGACCGTGCAACTACTACCACCACCACTAGAGCTCCTACATCTACCACAGACGATAGTAATTCTACCACCAGCACTAGCACAACTACTTCTACCACCGAAACTACTACTCCTACCACCAGCACGATTGCAACTATTTCTACCACAGACCCTGCTCTTCTTACCACAACCACGAGAGCATCTACTTCTACCACAGGCCCTGCTACTACTACCACAACCATGAGCACTCCTAATTCTACCACAGACACTACTTCTCCTACCACCACCACGATGGCTCCTACTTCTACCACAGAATCAAATACTCCTACCACCACCACAAGCACTCCTGCTTCTACCACAATATCTACTACTCCTACCAAAAACACGAGTGCAAGTACTTCTACTACAGAAACTTATACTCCTACCAACAACAAGAGCTCTCCTACTTCTACCATAGAAACTACTACTCCTGCCACCATCACGAGCACTCCTACTTCTACCGCAGAATCAACTACTTCTTCCTCAACCAGGCACGCTCCTACTTCTAGCACATACACTACTACTCCTGCCACCACCACGAGCGCTCCTACTTATACCATAGACACTACTACTCTTACCAACACCACGAGTGCTCCTATTTCTATGAAAGAAACTACTACCCTACCACCACCATGAGT